>NW_026892660.1:600000-887500 GCF_033815535.1 Pezoporus flaviventris | reverse complement strand
CACCGTTGCAAAGCTGACTGTGTGCTGAAGATGCCAGGCTCATGCTTTCCCTCCTGGCTCTTCGGCTCTGGGAGCAGAGGCCAGATGTTCGTGCACTAATCACTGTGCCCCTGGGCAGCCGAGAACACGCTTTGGAGACGCTGCATTCAAATGGACCTTTAGGTATGAAACCGAGGAGAGACAGCAATGATGGTTACATGTTGCAAAGCTGACTGTGTGCTGAAGATGCCCAGCACATGCTTTCCCTCCTGGCTCTTCGGCTGTGGGAGCAGAGGCCAAACGTTCGTGCTCTACTGACTCTGCTGCTGCGCCGCCCAGAGCAACGAGCAGAAAAGTTGGATTCAAATGGACTTCTAGGTATGAAAGTGAGCAGCGACAGCAATGATGGAGGCACTGTTGCAAAGCTGACTGTGTGCTGAAGATTCTGAGCACCAGCTTTCCCTCCTGGCTCTTCGGCTGGGCGAGCAGAGGCCAAAGGTTTGTGCTCTGCTCCCTGTGCTGCTGGCCAGCCAAGAGCAAGCTCCGAAGAGGGTGCATTCAAATGGACTTTTAGGTATGAAAGCGAGGAGCGACAGCAATGATGGTGACACCGTTGCAAAACTGACTGTGTGCTGAAGATGCCCAGCACATGCTTTCCCTCCTGGCTCTTCGGCTTTGGGAGCAGAGGCCAGACGTTCGTGCTCTAATCGCTGTGTTACTGGGCAGCTGAGAGCAACCTGCGGAGAGGTTGCATTCAAATTGACTTTTAGGTATGAAAGCGAGGAGCGACAGCAAATGATGGTGACACTGTTGCAAAGCTGACTGTGTGCTGAAGATGTCCAGCACATGCTTTCCCTCCTGGCACTTCGGCTCTGGCAGCAGAGCCCAGACGTTCGTGCACTAATCGCAGTCCTGCTGGCCAGCCGAGAACAAGCTTTGGAGACGTTGCACTCAAATGGACTTTTAGGTATGAAAGCGAGGAGCGAAAGCAATGATGGTGACAGCGTTGCAAAGCTGACTGTGTGCTGAAGATTCTGAGCACCAGCTTTCCCTCCTGGCTCTTCGGCTCTGGGAGCAGAGGGCAGACGTTCGGGCTCTAATCGCTGTGTTACTGGGCAGCTGAGAGCAACCTGCGGAGAGGTTGCATTCAAATGGACTTTTGCGTATGAAAGCGAGGAGCGACAGCAATGATGGTAACACCGTTGCAAAGCTGACTGTGTGCTGAAGATGCCAGGCTCATGCTTTCCCTCCTGGCTCTTCGGCTCTGGGAGCAGAGGCCAGATGTTCGTGCACTAATCACTGTGCCCCTGGGCAGCCGAGAACACGCTTTGGAGACGCTGCATTCAAATGGACCTTTAGGTATGAAACCGAGGAGAGACAGCAATGATGGTTACATGTTGCAAAGCTGACTGTGTGCTGAAGATGCCCAGCACATGCTTTCCCTCCTGGCTCTTCGGCTGTGGGAGCAGAGGCCAAACGTTCGTGCTCTACTGACTCTGCTGCTGCGCCGCCCAGAGCAACGAGCAGAAAAGTTGGATTCAAATGGACTTCTAGGTATGAAAGTGAGCAGCGACAGCAATGATGGAGGCACTGTTGCAAAGCTGACTGTGTGCTGAAGATTCTGAGCACCAGCTTTCCCTCCTGGCTCTTCGGCTGGGCGAGCAGAGGCCAAAGGTTTGTGCTCTGCTCCCTGTGCTGCTGGCCAGCCGAGAGCAAGCTCCGAAGAGGGTGCATTCAAATGGACTTTTAGGTATGAAAGCGAGGAGCGACAGCAATGATGGTGACACCGTTGCAAAACTGACTGTGTGCTGAAGATGCCCAGCACATGCTTTCCCTCCTGGCTCTTCGGCTTTGGGAGCAGAGGCCAGACGTTCGTGCTCTAATCGCTGTGTTACTGGGCAGCTGAGAGCAACCTGCGGAGAGGTTGCATTCAAATTGACTTTTAGGTATGAAAGCGAGGAGCGACAGCAATGATGGTGACACTGTTGCAAAGCTGACTGTGTGCTGAAGATGTCCAGCACATGCTTTCCCTCCTGGCACTTCGGCTCTGGCAGCAGAGGCCAGACGTTCGTGCACTAATCGCAGTCCTGCTGGCCAGCCGAGAACAAGCTTTGGAGACGTTGCACTCAAATGGACTTTTAGGTATGAAAGCGAGGAGCGACAGCAATGATGGTGACAGCGTTGCAAAGCTGACTGTGTGCTGAAGATAACCAGCACATGGTTTCCCTCCTGGCTCTTCGGCTCTGGGAGCACAGGCCAGACGTTCGTGCTCTACTGACTGTGCTGCTGGGCAGCCAAGAGCAACGAGCAGAGAAGTTGGATTCAAATGAACTTCTAGGTATGAAAGTGAGGAGCGACAGCAATGACGGAGGCACTGTTGCAAAGCTGAATGTGTCCTGAAGATGCCCAGCACATGCTTTCCCTCCTGGCTCTTCGACTATGGGAGCAGACGGCAACCGTTCATGCTCTACTCACCGTGCTGCTGGGCTGCCGAGAGCAAGCTTCGCAGAGGGTGCATTCAAATGGACTTTTAGGTATGAATGTGAGGAGCAACAGCAATGATGGTGACACCGTTGCAAAGCTGACTGTGTGCTGAAGATGCCCAGCACATGCTTTCCATCCTGGCTCTTCGGCTCTGGGAGCAGAGGCCAGATGTTCGTGCACTAATCACTGTGCCCCTGGGCATCAGAGAACAAGCTTTGGAGACGTTGCACTCAAATGGACTTTTAGGTATGAAAGCGAGGAGCGACAGCAATGATGGTGACACGATTGCAAAGCTGACTGTGTGCTGAAGATGCCCAGCACATGCTTTCCCTCCTGGCTCTTCAGCTGGGCGAGCAGACGCCAGACGTTCGTGCACTAATCACTGTGTCCCTGGGCATCAGAGAACAAGCTTTGGAGAGTTTGCGCTCAAATGGACTTTTAGGTATGAAAGCGAGGAGCGACAGCAATGATGGTGACACCGTTGCAAATCTGACTGTGTGCTGAAGATAACCAGCATATGCATTCCCTCCTGCTTCTTCGGCTCTGGGTGCAGAGGCCAGACGTTCGTGCACTACTGACTGTGCTGCTGGGCAGCCAGGAGCAACCAGCAGAGAAGTTGTGTTCAAATGAACTTCTAGGCATGAAAGTGAGGAGCGACAGCAATGATGTAGGCACCGTTGCAAAGCTGACTGTGTGCTGAAGATTCTGAGCACCAGCTTTCCCTCCTGGCTCTTCGTCTGTGGGAGCAAAGACCAAGCGTTCGTGCTATACTCACTGTGCTGCTGGGCAGCTGAGAGCAAGCTCCGGAGAGGGTGCATTCAAATGTACTTTTAGGTATGAAACCGAGGAGCAACAGCAATGATGGTGACACTGTTGCAAAACTGACTGTGTGCTGAAGATGGCCAGCACATGCTTTCCCTCCTGGCTCTTCGGCTCTGGGAGCAGAGGCCAGACGTTCGTGCACTAATCACTGTGGCCCTGGGCAGCCGAGAACAAGCTTTGGAGACGTTGCATTCAAATGGACTTTTAGGTATGAAACCAAGGAGTGACAGCCATGATGGTGACACTGTTGCAAAGCTAACTGTGTGGTGAATATTCTGAGCACCAGCTTTCCCTCCTGGCTCTTCGGCCGGGCGAGCAGAGTCCAAACGTTCTTACTCTACTCACTGCGCTGCTGGCCAGCCGAGAGCAACCTCCGGAGAGGTCGCATTCAAATGGACTTTTGCATATGAAACCGAGGAGCGACAGCAATGATGGTGACACCGTTGCAAAACTGACTGTGTGCTGAAGATGCCCAGCACATGCTTTCCCACCTGGCTCTTCGGCTCTGGGAGCAGAGGCCAGACGTTCGTGCTCTAATCGCTGTGTTACTGGGCAGCTGAGAGCAAGCTGCGGAGAGGTTGCATTCAAATGGACTTTTAGGTATGAAAGCGAGGAGCGACAGCAATGATGGTGACACCGTTGTAAAGCTGACTGTGTGCTGAAGATGTCCAGCACATGCTTTCCCTCCTGGCTCTTCGGCTCAGGGAGCAGAGACCAGATGTTCGTGCACTAATCACTGTGCCCCTGGGCATCAGAGAACAAGCTTTGGAGAGGTTGCACTCAAATGGACTTTTAGGTATGAAAGCAAGGAGCGACAGCAATGATGGAGGCACCGTTGCAAAGCTGACTGTGTGCTGAAGATTCTGAGCACCACCTTTCCCTGCTGCCTCTTCGTCTGTGGGAGCAAAGACCAAACGTTCGTGCTATACTCACTGCGCTGCTGGCCAGCCGAGAGCAAGCTCCGGAGAGGGTGCATTCAAATGGACTTTTAGGTATGAAAGTGAGGAGCGACAGCAATGATGGTGACACGATTGCAAAGCTGACTGTGTGGTGAAGATGCCCAGCACCAGCTTTCCCACCTGGCTCTTCGGCTGGGCGAGCAGAGGCCAAACGTATTTACTCTACTCACTGCGCTGCTGGCCAGCTGAGAGCAAGGTCCGGAGAGGACGCATTCAAATGGACTTTTGCGTATGAAACCGAGGAGCGACAGCAATGATGGTGACACCGTTGCAAAGCTGACTGTGTGCTGAAGATTCTGAGCACATGCTTTCCCTCCTGGCTCTTCGGCTCTGGGAGCAGAGGCCAGACGTTCGTGCACTAATCACTGTGCCACTGGTCAGCTGAGAACAAGCTTTGGAGAGGTTGCATTCAAATGGACTTTTAGGAATGAAAGCGAGGAGCGACAGCAATGATGGGGACACCGTTGCAAAGCTGACTGTGTGGTGAATATTCTGAGCACCAGCTTTCCCTCCTGGCTCTTCGGCAGGGCGAGCAGAGTCCAAACGTTCTTACTCTACTCACTGCGCTGCTGGCCAGCCGAGAGCAACCTCCGGAGAGGTCGCATTCAAATGGACTTTTGCATATGAAACCGAGGAGCGACAGCAATGATGGTGACACCGTTGCAAAACTGACTGTGTGCTGAAGATGCCCAGCATATGCTTTCCCACCTGGCTCTTCGGCTCTGGGAGCAGAGGCCAGACGTTCGTGCTCTAATCGCTGTGTTACTGGGCAGCTGAGAGCAAGCTGCGGAGAGGTTGCATTCAAATGGACTTTTAGGTATGAAAGCGAGGAGCGACAGCAATGATGGTGACACCGTTGTAAAGCTGACTGTGTGCTGAAGATGTCCAGCACATGCTTTCCCTCCTGGCTCTTCGGCTCAGGGAGCAGAGACCAGACGTTCGTGCACTAATCACTGTGCCCCTGGGCATCAGAGAACAAGCTTTGGAGAGGTTGCACTCAAATGGACTTTTAGGTATGAAAGCAAGGAGCGACAGCAATGATGGAGGCACCGTTGCAAAGCTGACTGTGTGCTGAAGATTCTGAGCACCAGCTTTCCCTGCTGCCTCTTCGTCTGTGGGAGCAAAGACCAAACGTTCGTGCTATACTCACTGCGCTGCTGGCCAGCCGAGAGCAAGCTCCGGAGAGGGTGCATTCAAATGGACTTTTAGGTATGAAAGTGAGGAGCGACAGCAATGATGGTGACACGATTGCAAAGCTGACTGTGTGGTGAAGATGCCCAGCACCAGCTTTCCCACCTGGCTCTTCGGCTGGGCGAGCAGAGGCCAAACGTATTTACTCTACTCACTGCGCTGCTGGCCAGCCGAGAGCAAGGTCCGGAGAGGTTGCATTCAAATGGACTTTTGCGTATGAAACCGAGGAGCGACAGCAATGATGGTGACACCGTTGCAAAGCTGACTGTGTGCTGAAGATTCTGAGCACATGCTTTCCCTCCTGGCTCTTCGGCTCTGGGAGCAGAGGCCAGACGTTCGTGCACTAATCACTGTGCCACTGGTCAGGTGAAAACAAGCTTTGGAGAGGTTGCATTCAAATGGACTTTTAGGTATGAAAGCGAGGAGCGACAGCAATGATGGGGACACCGTTGCAAAGCTGACTGTGTACTGAATATTCTGAGCACCAGCTTTCCCTCCTGGCTCTTCGGCTGTGTGAGCAGAGGCCAAATGTTCTTGCTCAACTCACTGTGCTGCTGGCCAGCCGAGAGTAAGCTCCGGAGAGGTTGCATTCAAATGGACTTTTACATATGAAACCGAGGAGCGACAGCAATGATGGTGACCGTTGCAAAGCTGACTGTGTGCTGAAGATCCCCAGCACATGCTTTCCCTCCTGGCTCTTCGGCTCTGGGAGCAGAGGCCAGACGTTCGGGCTCTAATCGCTGTGTTACTGGGCAGCTGAGAGCAACCAGCGGAGAGGTTGCATTCAAATGGACTTTTAGGTATGAAAGCGAGGAGCGACAGCAATGATGGTGACACCGTTGCAAAGCTGACTGTGTGCTGAAGATGCCAGGCTCATGCTTTCCCTCCTGGCTCTTCGGCTCTGGGAGCAGAGGCCAGACGTTCGTGCACTAATCACTGTGCCCCTGGGCAGCCGAGAACACGCTTTGGAGACATTGCATTCAAATGGACCTTTAGGTATGAAACCGAGGAGAGACAGCAATGATGGTTACATGGTTGCAAAGCTGACTGTGTGCTGAAGATGCCCAGCACATGCTTTCCCTCCTGGCTCTTCATCTGTGGGAGCAGAGGCCAAACGTTCGGGCTCTACTGACTCTGCTGCTGGGACGCCCAGAGCAACGAGCAGAAAAGTTGGATTCAAATGGACTTCTAGGTATGAAAGTGAGCAGCGACAGCAATGATGGAGGCACTGGTTCAAAGCTGACTGTGTGCTGAAGATTCTGAGCACCAGCTTTCCTTCCTGGCTCTTCGGCTGGGCGAGCAGAGGCCAAAGTTTTGTGCTCTGCTCCCTGTGCTGCTGGCCAGCCGAGAACAAGCTCCGAAGAGGGTGCATTCAAATAGACTTCTAGGTATGAAAGCGAGGAGCGACAGCAATGATGGTGACACCGTTGCAAAACTGACTGAATGCTGATGATGCCCAGCACATGCTTTCCCTCCTGGCTCTTCGGCTCTGGGAGCAGAGGCCAGACGTTCGTGCTCTAATCGCTGTGTTACTGGGCAGCTGAGAGCAACCTGCGGAGAGATTGCATTCAAATTGACTTTTAGGTATGAAAGCGAGGAGCGACAGCAATGATGGTGACACTGTTGCAAAGCTGACTGTGTGCTGAAGATGTCCAGCACATGCTTTCCCTCCTGGCACTTCGGCTCTGGCAGCAGAGGCCAGACGTTCGTGCACTAATCGCTGTCCTGCTGGCCAGCCGAGAACAAGCTTTGGAGACGTTCAACTCAAATGGACTTTTAGGTATGAAAGCAAGGAGGGACAGCAATGATGGTGACATCGTTGGAAAGCTGACTGTGTGCTGAAGATGCCCAGCAAAGGCTTTCCCTCCTCGCTCCTATTCTCTGGGAGCAGAGGCCAGACGTTTGTGCCCTACTGACTGAGCTGCTGGGCAGCCAAGAGCGACCAGCAGAGAAGTTGGATTCAAATGAACTTCTAGGCACGAAAGTGAGGAGCGACAGCAATGATGGAGGCACCGTTGCAAAGCTGACTGTGTGCTGAAGATTCTGAGCAACAGCTTTCCCTCCTGGCTCTTCCGCTGTGGGAGCAGAGGCCAGATATTCGTGCACTAATCGCTGTGCCCCTGGGCAGCCGAGAACAAGCTTGGGAGAGGTTGCACTCAAATGGACTTTTAGGTATGAAAGCGAGGAGCGACAGCAATGATGGTGACACGGTTGCAAAGCTGACTGTGTACTGAATATTCTGAGCACCAGCTTTCCCTCCTGGCTCTTCGGCTGGGTGAACAGAGGCCAAACGTTCTTGCTCAACTCACTGTGCTGCTGGGCAGCCGAGAGTAAGCTCCGGAGAGGTTGCATTCAAATGAACTTTTACATATGAAACCGAGGAGCGACAGCAATGATGGTGACACCGTTGCAAAGCTGACTGTGTGCTGAAGATGGCCAGCACATGCTTTCCCTCCTGGCTCTTCGGCTCTGGGAGCAGAGGCCAGACATTCGTGATCTACTGACTGTGCTGCTGGGCAGCCAAGAGCAACGAGCAGAGAAGTTGGATTCAAATGAACTTCTAGGTATGAAAGTGAGGAGCGACAGCAATGATTGAGGCACGGTTGCAAAGCTGACTGTGTGCTGGAGATTCTGAGCACCAGCTTTCCATCCTGGCTCTTCGGCTGTGGGAGCAGAGGCCAAAGGTTCGTGCTCTACTCACTGTGCTGCTGGCCAGCCGAGAGCAAGCTCCGGAGAGGGTGCATTCAAATGGACTTTTAGGTATGAAAGCGAGGAGCGACAGCAAAGATGGTGACAGCGTTGCAAAGCTGACTGTGTCCTGAAGATGCCCAGCACATGCTTTCCCTCCTGGCTCTTCGGCTCTGAGAGCAGAGGCCAGTCGTTCGTGAACTAATTGCTGTGCCCCTGGGCAGCCGAGAACAAGCTTTGGAGAGGTTGCACTCAAATGGACTTTTAGGTATGAAAGCGAGGAGCGACAGCAATGATGGTGACACCGTTGCAAAGCTGACTGTGTGCTGAAGATGCCCAGCACATGATTTCCCTCCTGGCTCTTCGGCTCAGGGAGCAGAGGCCAGACGTTTGTGCTCTAATCAGTGTGCCCCTGGGCAGCCGAGAACAAGCTTTGGAGATGTTGCATTCAAATGGACTTTTAGGTATGAAACCGAGGAGCGACAGCAATGATGGTGACACGGTTGCAAAGCTGACTGTGTACTGAATATTCTGAGCACCAGCTTTCCCTCCTGGCTCTTCGGCTGGGTGAACAGAGGCCAAACGTTCTTGCTCTACTCACGGTGCTGCTGGCCAGCCGATAGCAAGCTCCGGACAGGTTGCATTCAAATGGACTTTTACTTATGAAACCGAGGAGCGACAGCAATGATGGTGACACCGTTGCAAAGCTGACTGTGTGCTGAAGATGCCCAGCGCATGCTTTCCCTCCTGGCTCTTCGGCTGGGCAAGCAGACGCCAGACGTTCATGCACTAATCACTGTGTCCCTGGGCATCAGAGAACAAGCTTTGGAGAGGTTGCACTCAAATGGACTTTTAGGTATGAAAGCGAGGAGCGACAGCAATGATGGTGACACCGTTGCAAAGCTGACTGTGTGCTGAAGATAACCAGCACATGCTTTCCCTCCTGGCTCTTCGGCTCTGGGAGCAGAGGCCAGACATTCGTGATCTACTGACTGTGCTGCTGGGCAGCCAAGAGCAACGAGCAGAGAAGTTGGATTCAAATGAACTTCTAGGTATGAAAGTGAGGAGCGACAGCAATGATTGAGGCACGGTTGCAAAGCTGACTGTGTGCTGGAGATTCTGAGCACCAGCTTTCCATCCTGGCTCTTCGGCTGTGGGAGCAGAGGCCAAAGGTTCGTGCTCTACTCACTGTGCTGCTGGCCAGCCGAGAGCAAGCTCCGGAGAGGGTGCATTCAAATGGACTTTTAGGTATGAAAGCGAGGAGCGACAGCAAAGATGGTGACAGCGTTGCAAAGCTGACTGTGTCCTGAAGATGCCCAGCACATGCTTTCCCTCCTGGCTCTTCGGCTCTGAGAGCAGAGGCCAGTCGTTCGTGAACTAATTGCTGTGCCCCTGGGCAGCCGAGAACAAGCTTTGGAGAGGTTGCACTCAAATGGACTTTTAGGTATGAAAGCGAGGAGCGACAGCAATGATGGTGACACCGTTGCAAAGCTGACTGTGTGCTGAAGATGCCCAGCACATGATTTCCCTCCTGGCTCTTCGGCTCAGGGAGCAGAGGCCAGACGTTTGTGCTCTAATCAGTGTGCCCCTGGGCAGCCGAGAACAAGCTTTGGAGATGTTGCATTCAAATGGACTTTTAGGTATGAAACCGAGGAGCGACAGCAATGATGGTGACACGGTTGCAAAGCTGACTGTGTACTGAATATTCTGAGCACCAGCTTTCCCTCCTGGCTCTTCGGCTGGGTGAACAGAGGCCAAACGTTCTTGCTCTACTCACGGTGCTGCTGGCCAGCCGATAGCAAGCTCCGGACAGGTTGCATTCAAATGGACTTTTACTTATGAAACCGAGGAGCGACAGCAATGATGGTGACACCGTTGCAAAGCTGACTGTGTGCTGAAGATGCCCAGCGCATGCTTTCCCTCCTGGCTCTTCGGCTGGGCAAGCAGACGCCAGACGTTCATGCACTAATCACTGTGTCCCTGGGCATCAGAGAACAAGCTTTGGAGAGGTTGCACTCAAATGGACTTTTAGGTATGAAAGCGAGGAGCGACAGCAATGATGGTGACACCGTTGCAAAGCTGACTGTGTGCTGAAGATAACCAGCATATGCTTTCCCTCCTGCTTCTTCGGCTCTGGGTGCAGAGGCCAGACGTTCGTGCTCTACTGACTGTGCTGCTGGGCAGCCAGGAGCAACCAGCAGAGAAGTTGGGTTCAAATGAACTTCTAGGCATGAAAATGAGGAGCGACAGCAATGATGTAGGCACCGTTGCAAAGCTGACTGTGTGCTGAAGATTCTGAGCACCAGCTTTCCCTGCTGCCTCTTCGTCTGTGTTAGCAAAGACCAAGCGTTCGTGCTATACTCAATGTGCTGCTGGGCAGCTGAGAGCAAGCTCCGGAGAGGGTGCATTCAAATGTACTTTTAGGTATGAAACCGAGGAGCGAGAGCAATGATGGTGACACCGTTGCAAAGCTGACTGTGTGCTGAAGATGCCCAGCACATGCTTTCCCTCCTGGCTCTTCGGCTCTGGGAGCAGAGGCCAGACGTTCGTGCTCTAATCGCTGTGTTACTGGGCAGCTGAGAGCAACATGCGAGAGGTTGCATTCAAATTGACTTTTAGGTATGAAAGCGAGGAGCAACAGCAATGATGGTGACATGGTTGCAATGCTGACTGTGTGTTGAAGATGCCAAGCACATGCTTTCCCTCCTGGCTCCTAGGCTCCAGGAGCAGAGGCCAGACGTTTGTGCTCTACTGACTGTGCTGCTGGGCAGCCGAGGGCAAGCTCCGGAGAGGGTGCATTCAAATGGACTTTTAGGTATGAAAGTGAGGAGCGATAGCAATGACGGTGACACCGTTGCAAAGCTGACTGTGTGCTGAAGATGCCCAGCACATGCTTTCCCTCCTGCCTCTTCGTCTCTGGGAGCAGTCGGCAGAGTTTCGTGCACTAATCGCTGTGCCCCTGGGCAGCCGAGAGCAAGCTTTGGAGCTGTTGCACTCAAATGGACTCTTAGGTATGAAACCGAGGAGCAACAGCAATGATAGTGACATGGTTGCAAAGCTGACTGTGTGCTGAAGATGGCCAGCATATGCTTTCCCTCCTGGCTCTTCGGCTCTGGGAGCAGAGGGCAGACGTTCGTGCACTAATCCCTGTGCCCCTGGGCAGCCGAGAACAAGCTTTGAAGACGTTGCATTCAAATGGATTTTTAGGTATGAAACCGAGGAGCGACAGCAATGATGGTGACATGGTTGCAAAGATGACTGTGTGCTGAAGATGCCCAGCACATGCTTTCCCTCCTGGCTCTTCGGCTCTGGGAGCAGAGGCCAGACGTTCGTGCTCTAGTCGCTGTGCCCCGGGGCAGCTGAGAAGCAGCTGTGGAGACCTTGCATTCAAATGTACTTTTAGGTATGAAACCGAGGAGTGACAGCAATAATGGTGACACCGTTGCAATCCTGACTGTGTGCTGAAGATGCCCAGCACATGCTTTCCCTCCTGGCTCTTTGACTGTGGGAGCAGACGGCAACCGTTCGCGCTCTACTCACTGTGCTGCTGGGCAGCCGAGAGCAAGCTCCGAAGAAGGTTCATTCAAATGGACCTTTAGGTATGAAAGCGAGGAGCGACAGCAATGATGGTGACACCGTTGCAAAGCTGACTGTGTGCTGAAGATGGCCAGCACATGCTTTCCCTCCTGGCTCTTCAGCTCTGGGAGCAGAGGCCAGACGTTCGTGCACTAATTGCTGTGCCCCTGGGCAGCCGAGAACGAGCTTTGGAGAGTTTGCACTCAAATGGACTTTTAAGTATGAAAGTGAGGAGCGACAGCAATGATGGTGACACCGTTGCAAAGCTGACTGCGTGCTGAAGATGCCCAGCACATGCTTTCCCTCCTGGCTCTTCGGCTCTGGGAGCAGAGGACAGACGTTTGTGCTCTAATCGCTGTGCTACTGGGCATGTCAGAGCAAGCTCCGGAGAGGTTGCATTCAAATGGACTTTAAGGTATGAAACCGAGGAGTGACAGCAATGATGGTGACACCGTTGCAAAGCTGACTGTGTGCTGAAGATGCCCAGCACATGCTTTCCCTCCTGCCTCTTTGGCTCTGGAAGCAGAGGCCAGACGTTCGTGCGCTAATCGCTGTGCCCCTGGGCGGCCGAGAACAAGCTTTGGAGAGGTTGCACTCAAAAGGACTTTTAGGTATGAAACCGAGGAGCAACAGCAATGATGGTGACACCGTTGCAAAGCTGACAGTGTGCTGAAGATGCCCAGCACATGCTTTTCCTCCTGGCTCTTCAGCTTGGTTTAGCTTCCCCCATCTCTTCCTGGGGTAGATTAGATTAGCTTAGCCTAGCCTTTAGACAAACACAGAACTCTCCACAAGCTTAATAATATCAGAAATGATGGAACTCGTAAAGGATGGGAAGACCATCAGCAAACCAGCTCCGAGAATCATCATGGCAGCGCAAGGTGGCAGTCTCAACCTTAACGGGCGTCCCCGCCCAGACAACGTTCACCTGCATGAGATGAGCTTCTGCCTCCCTCACACAGCATGAGGCTCGGGCTTTCATACTCACAAAAACGCACGCTCATTGCTACGCAGGGGGCCAGCCCACGTCACAAGAAGCGGCTAACCGCATCTAGGGATGTCTCCAAGGATCAGGACTTCTCCAGGCAGTTCTAAAGCACAACTTTCTGGCTAGGAACCAAAGCTGCCCTTCACCTGAAGCAGCCACAGCACAACTCGCTGCTAGGAGCCAAAGACAACAAACACTACTTTCCCACCCTTGTGTGTTTCACCACAGACCATTACCTGTTGTCCCTGTCATGACGCCCCAGACATAAGCCCCACAAATGGCACCTTTTTATCCTGGCATTTAACTCTCAGGCAATAACCCAGTCCAGCTCAGTTTAATCCAGTCCAGCCCAGTTTAATCCAGTCCAGATAAATTTAACCCAGTCCTGCTCAGTTTAACTCAGTCCAGCTCGGTTTAACCCAGTCCAGCCCAGTTTAACTCAGTCCAGCTCAGTTTAACCCAGTCCAGCTCAGTTTAATCAAGCCAAGCCCAGTTCAACACATTCCAGCCGAGTTTAATCCCATCCAGCTCAGTTTAATCCAGCCAAAACCAGTTTAGGCAAGTCCAGCTCAGTTTAACACAGTCCAGCCTAATTTAACCCTGTCCAGACCAGTTTAATCCAGTCCAGCTCAGTTTGATCCAGCACAGCCCATTTTAGTTCACTCCAGCCCAGTTTAACCCAGTCCAGCCATATTTAATACACCCCAGCTCAGTATAATCTAGCCCAGCCCAGTTAAACCCAGTCCAGCCCAGTTCAGTGAAGACCCGCTGTCATGGTTTAAACCCAGTCAGGTAACTCATTCACTCACTCCCCCCCTTGTTTCCCTCCCTGTACTCCCGGGGGGACAGAGACGAGAATCGAAAAGAATGCACCTCCCATGGGTTGAGATAAGAACTGTTTAGTAACTAAGGTATAACACAGATCACTACTGCTACCACCAATGATAATAATGATAAAGGAAATAACAAGGGAAGAGAATACAACACCTCAGCACCACCTGACGGATAACACGCCCCCCAAGCTCGACCAAGCACCGACCCATACCTCCTCCAACCCTGCAGTCTCCCAGCCCTCTTGGCTAACTCCCATGGGCATGACGTGCTGTGGCATGGAATACCTCTTTGGTCAGTTTGGGTCAGGTGTCCTGTCTCTGCTTCCTCCGGACTTCCCCTCCTCCCTGGCAGAGCATGAGGCTCACAAAGTCCTTGGCCAAACCAAAACATCATTGTTATCAGCTCTGTTCCCAGGCCGAAAATCAAAACACTGCACTGCACCAGCTACCAAGAAGGAGAAACAAGACTGCTACTGCTGAACCCAGGACACCAGCTCAGGTTGATCCAGCCCAGCCCAGTTTAACCCAGTCCAGCCCAGTTTAACCCATTCCAGCTCAGTTTGATCCAGCCCAGCACAGTTTAACCCAGGCCAGCCCAGTTTAATGCAGTCCAGCTCAGTTTAACCTAGTCCAGCCTACTTTAACATAGTCCAGCCCAGTTTAAACAGAGTACAGCTCAGTTTGATCGAGCCCAGCCCACTTTAACACAGTCCAGCTCACTTTAATCCAGCCCAGCATAGTTCAGTTCACTCTAGCACAGTTTACCCTGTCCAGCCCACTTTAATCCAGTCCAGCTCAGTTTCATCCAGCCCAGCCCAGTTTAACCCAGTCCAGCTCAGTTTAATACACTCCAGCACAGTTTAACCCAGTCCAGCTCAGGTTAATCAAGCCCAGCCCACTGCAACACATTCCAGGCCAGTTTCATCCCGTCCAGCTCAGTTTAATCCAGCCAAAACCAGTTTAACACAGGACAGCCCACTTTAAAACACTCCAGCCCAATTTAAACCAGTCCAGCCCGGTTTAATCCAGTCCACCTCAGTTAGATCCAGCCCAGTTCAGTTCACTCTAGCACAGTTTAACCCTGTCCAGTTCAGTTTAATCCAGTCAAACTCAGTTCAATCCAGCCCAGCCCAGTTTAACCCAGTCCAGCCCAGTTTAAACCAGTCCAGCCCAATTTCATACAGCCCAGCCCAGTTTAACGCAGTCCAGCTATATTTAATACACTCCAGCTCAGTATAATCAGGGAACAGCCTGTGGTGGCCGGCATCTCCACCACCCCAGCCATCCCGCCCAGCCTCTTCCTTACCAACCCTCGGGCTCCTCCAAAGCTCCTCAACACTGGTCTCGCCTGTCCCAAAGCCATTCCACAGAGTGACCTGGGGTCTCTCCTGCCCTCCGTGCTCTAGGAGTGCAACAGAAGCCAATGACCATGGTGCTTGCAAAAGGGACAGACCCCACAATCCTTCTCCTTACCTCCCTGACTCACCTCAAGCACTCATCCAACTCCAAAGGTCCAGGGCAAGACCTGCAATACCAAACACTAAAAGCACTGAACATGTTCTTCTCAATTCTAAGCTACCGCACACACACACACAGACCCCTTACCTCCTCACAGCCCTCCACCATTGGCACCTTCAACTCTCCCGAGTTACCTGCGGCACCTGAAACAACAAGGGAAACAAACAAACCCTGAGAGAGGGTTCAAAGTAACACCCTTCCCTCACTAAGTCCCCGCTCCCTCTCCCATCACTCTGCTACTCCTCCGCTGGCCTTTGCACGCCTTCCCTTCTCTTCTTTGAGCCCGGGCACCGCCTGCAAAACACAACATGAAGAGCTGGTTTTAATTTCACAAAAACTACAAGACGCTCCATCAGTTGCTGCTTCAGTCTGCTAAGCAGAACTCACCGAGTCCAAGACAGCTCTGAGGCACCCAGCTCACTTCACTCCTCGCTCTGCACCTCCAAATTAGAAACACACAGCAAGTCATAGGCCCCCAGGAGAATAAACTGGAACTTGCTTCTGACACCACAAACTGACTCACCTGGTTCCATCACTCAGCTCAATCCTCCTCCATCAGCCTCGCACACGTGGCTAACCATCTCACCATCTGCAAGAACAACCTGGCCTTATTCACAGCGACGCCAAGCAGAAGCTGATTCTTCCTCTAAGTCTCAGCCCAAGCTCACACCGACCCGTAGGTTGACAGGCATACACAGACTGACATTCAGACAATCTCAACACGGACCCTCACACCCTCTGTCTCAGACACTAACTCTACATAGGCTATCACACCCACTCCCAAGCAGACTCTCTGGCCCTGACTCATTAACTACAAGCTTATTCTCAGAGCTCTTCCGTCCATTCACACAGATCATCAAGAGGAGAGAACTACACTGTGATTATAGAACCCCACCACATACATTCCAGAGTTCAAGAATTCCAGCCGAGAGAAAAGCAGAAAACTCACAGCTACCTTATTAATACAGAAAACCATAGAGATAGTAAAGCATACTTCACCTGGTTGCTTATCTTACCAACCCCAAGGACCCGGGGAAGACCATCAGCAAACCAGCTCCGAGAATCATCATGGCAGCGCAAGGTGGCAGGCTCAACCTTAGCGGGCGTCCCCGCGCAGGCAACCTTCACCTGCATGGGATGAGCTTCTGCCTCCCTCACACAGCATGAGGCTCGGGCTTTCATATTCACAAAAACGCACGCTCATTGCTACGCAGGGGGCCAGCCCACGTCGCAAGAAGCGGCCAACCGTATCTAGGAAGGTCTCCAAGGGTCAGGACTTCTCCAGGCAGTTCTAAAGCACAACTTTCTGGCTAGGAGACAAAGCTGGACTTCACCTGAAGCAGCCACAGCACAACTCGCTGCTAGGAGCCAAAGACAACAAACAGTACTTTCTCACCCTTGTGTGTTTCACCACGGACCATTACCTATTGTCCCTGACACGACACCCCAGACATAAGCCCCACAAACGGCACCTTTTCATCCTGGCATTTAACACTCAGGCACTACCTTCACTAAAACTGACCAGGTACCTCCCAGGCACTTTCCAGCGTGTTCTCAGACATTCTGGCTCAAATACTACATTGGAATGATACATCTCAAACACCTTCCTGCCATTCTGACGTTGTCTCCCACCCCCTCGCCTCCTAAAGCGGTCCCTCTACTTAGCCTGCATAGGGGCTTGAGTCTCGAAGCAACCTCACTGCTCAGAACTCCCACGGCAGATGCCAGCCATGTTACAGACCTCGACAAGTTCCTCTTCATCATCTACCAGAAACAAACAAAAAACAGGGAACAGCCTGTGTTGGCCGGCATCTCCACCACCCCAGCCATCCCGCCCGGCCTCTTCCTTACCAACCCTCGGGCTCCTCCAAAGCTCCTCAACACTGGCCTCGCCTGTCCCAAAGCCATTCCACAGAGTGACCTGGGGTCTCTCCTGCCCTCCGTGCTGTAAGAGTGCAACAGAAGCCAATGACCATGGTGCTTGCAAAAGGGACCGACCCCACAATCCTTCTCTTAGCTCCCTGACTCACCTCAAGCACTCATCCGACTCCAGAGGCCCAAGGCAAGACCTGCAATACCAAACACAAATACTGAACCCCTTTACCACCTTCTTCTCAACTCTAAGCCACCACACACAGACACAACCCACTTACCTCCTCACACCTAGAAAAGCAACCTGGAGCAATGCCCCACAAGACTACTAATAGGTTGACTGAAGGAAAAGCTCTACTCTGCTTTATGCTTGTAAACAGTGAAAACAAATGCCTGACCCGCTTTTAAACAACCAACACAAGCAGTCAGGATATAAAGGACAAGGTCTAAAGAGCAGGCTTAGCACCTTTAGTCCTAGCAGTGATGTGGAAGCGCCAACACAGATCACAATCAAATGCACTCATTGAAGCAGTCAAGCTGTACTACCCAGCCCACTGTAAGATGGTGCTATAAAACACCCCACTTTCTTCTCATCCCTATGGCACATTTCAGACCTATTCGTGCTATCCTGATGCCGGTCCCCACCCCTCTTCTCACAAAAACTAGTCTTTCTGCTTAATTTTCATAGGGTTTTAAGTCTCAAGCCAAAATCACTGCTCAGATGTCCCATACTAGGCACCTGGGTGTTTACTGCATCCACCCAAATAATTTTCATCATCTGCAGTAACAGTAGTTATAAAAAAAAATAAAACAGAAACCAGAAATACAGCCATATAACATTTTAGAGGCAAACAAATAGAGGGAAATACCCTGAAATATTAACTACATCAGACTGTAAAGAAACAGCGCCCTCTATACTTTAGACTTTTAATGCGAGAAACATACAAGCTGAAAAGTAGTATTTTACCATTCCCTGCCAAAAATCACCATTTCTTTAACAGCCTCTACATCCCAAAACAACATTAATGTTCTGGTTTGGTCTTCTGTAAACCTAAGTATTCAAGTTAGTTTTCATAAGAGCACAGACCCAAAGGCACCCTTCACAAATCAGTTAGTCATATAACCTGTATAGTCATATAACCTGTTCAGTAACCACAACCATGACCATCATATGCAAAAAGAAACAGAAACAAAACACTATGAATGAGAACATAAACCAAAAACAACTTTTGCCATAATTTCTGCGCCAAAAAACCCACTTAGATTAACACCACCAATACCAATAGCACCTCAAAGAAAACCACAGCACAAAAGAGTTTACTGGTACATGCACACATAAATACTAAGCGAGCTTAAAATAGTTAGCCCAGAAAAAAATCATTTTAAAGAACTCAAAAAACAAAAGCAGAAACAAAGCACAAAGCATTAAATCCACAAAACCCCCCAACCAACTTACCTTCAAGATTGCCAAACCCTATAGAAGCTCCTTGTTTGGAAGCTGTGCCTTATATACCCCAGGCCCTACCCACAGCCCCTCCCTCAAAGCCCTGGCTCAGGGGTGGGTCAAACCAGCAGCTGAGGTAAATACAGCCTGACAAGGTACAGCTGGCTCTTTTGGTTTCTGGCTTTACCTTTTTGGCCTTCTTTTCCTGCCTTAGATTTACATTCAGAACTCACAGACTGCACAGCTTCACTTTTATGCAGTTAGGCTCTGAATTATATTTGGTTTCAGACCACACAGGGTTTTTCTGTCTCAGGTTCTGGGGATCAGACTCACATGGGTTTGCTTCCACACAGACTGGCTCAGACTCACTCCCACACTCGAACTAAACACATTCAGCTGGTTTAGCCAAGGGGAGCCATGCTGAGAATACCCAAGGAGCAACTTACTTCAGGGTCTTGCCATGGCCATTAAACAGGAATTATGCCTTCTTGGTAGTGTTCTTCCCAGTTTAACCCAGTCCAGCCCAGTTTAACCCAGTCCAGCTCAGTTTAACCCAGTCGAGCCCAGTTTAACCCAGTCCAGCTCAGTTTAACCCAGTCCAGCCCAGTTTAACCCAGTCCAGCTCAGTTTAACCCAGCACAGCCCAGTTTAATCCAGCACAGCCCAGTTTAACCCAGTCCATCCTAGTTTAACACAATCCGGCCACATTTAATCCAGTCCAGCCCAGTTTAACCCAGTCCAGCTCAGTTTAATGCAGGACAAAGCAGTTTAATCCAGACCAGCTCACTTTAATGTACTCAGGCTCAGTTTAACCAAGTCCAGCCCCATTTAAGACACCCCAGCCCAGTTTAACACACTCCAGAACAGCTTAAACCAGTCCAGCCCAGTTTAATCCAGTCCAGGTCAGTTCAACCATATCCAGCCCAGTTTAACCCAGTCAAGCAAGGTTTAATCCAGTTCAGCTGAGTTCAACCTAGTCCAGCTGATTTCAACCTAGTCCAGCCCAGTTTAATACACTCCAGCTCAGTTCAATACAGTCAAGCCCAGTTTAACCCAGTCCTGCTCACTTTAATCAAGCCCAGCCCAGTGCAACACATTCCAGCCCAGTTTCATCCCGTCCAGCTCAGTTTAATCCAGCCAAAACCACTTTAACACAGGACAGCCCAATTTAACACACTCCAGCCCAATTTAACCTTGTCCAGCACAGATTAATCCAGTCTGGCTCAGTTAGATCAAGCCCAGCCCAGTTTAGTTCACTCAAGCCCAGTTTAATCCTGTCCAGCCCAGTTTAATCCAGTCCAGCTCAGTTTAATCCAGCCCAGCCCAGTTTAACCCAGTCCAGCCCAGTATAACCCAGTCCAGCCCAGTATAACCCAGTCCAGACCAGTTTGATACAGCCCAGCCCAGGTTAACCCACTCCAGCCATATTTAATACACTCCACCTCGGTATAATCCAGTCCAGCCCAGTTTAATCCAGTCCAGCTCAGTTTGATACAGCCCAGCCCAGTTTAACATAGTCCAGCTCTGGTTCACCCAGTCCAGCTCAATTCAATCCAGCCAGGACCACTTTAGTTCACTCCAGCCCAGTTTAACCCAGTCCAGAACAGTTTAACCCATTCTAGCCCAGATTGATTCAGCCCACCCCAGTTTAACCCAGGCCAACCCAGTTTAATGCAGTCCAGCTCAGTTTAATCCAGCCCAGCCCAGTTTAATCCAGCCCAGCCCAGTTTAACCCAGTCCAGACAAGTTTGATGCAGCCCAGCCCAGTTTAAAAGCAGTCCAGCTCAGTTTAATCCAGCCCAGCCCAACCCAGTCCAGCTCAGTTTAATCCAGCCCAGCCCAGTTCAGTACACTCTAGCACAGTTTAACCCTGTCCAGCCCGGTTTAAATCAGTCCAGATCAGTTCAATCCAGCCCAGCCCAATTTCACCCTGTCCAGCCCAGTTTAACTCATTCCAGCTCAGTTTGATCCAGCCCAGCACAGTTTAACCCAGGCCAGCCCAGTTTAATGCAGTCCAGCTCAGTTTAATCCAGCCCAGCCCAGTTTAACCCAGTCCAGACCAGTTTAATGCAGCCCAGCTCAGTTTAATACAGCCCAGCTGAGATTAATCCAGCCCAGACCAGTTCAGTTCCCTCCAGCACAGTTTAACCCAGTCCAGCCCAGTTTAATCGAGTCGGGCTCAATTTAATCCCGTCCAGCTCAGTTTGATCCAGCCCAGCCCAGTTCAGTTCACTCTAGCACAGTTTAACCCTGTCCAGTTCAGTTTAATCCAGCCCAGCCCAGTTTAATCCAGCCCAGCCCAGTTTAACCCAGTCCAACCATATTTAATACACTCCAACTCAGTTCAATCCAGCCCAGCCCACTTTACTTCGCTCCAGCACACTTTAACCCAGTCCAGCCCACTTTAACCCTGTCCAGCTCAGTTTGATACAGCCCAGCCTAATTTAACCCAGGCCAGCCATATTTAATACACTACAGCTCAGTATAACCCAGTCCACCCCAGTTTAACCCAGTCCACCCCACTTTAACCCAGTCCAGCCCACTTTAACACAGTCCAGCCCAGTTTAAACACAGTCCAGCTCAGTTTAATCCAGCCCAGCCCCGTTCAGTTCACTCTAGCACAGTTTAACCCTGCCCAGCCCTCTTTAATCCAGTTCAGCTCAGTTTCATCCAGCCCAGCCAGTTTAACCCAGTCCAGCTCACTTTAATACAGTCCAGCCCAGTTTAACCCAGTCCAGCTCAAGTTAATCAAGCCCAGCCCAGTGCAACACTTTCCAGCCGAGTTTCATCCCGTCCAGCTCAGTTTAATCCAGCCAAAACCACTTTAACACAGGACAGCCCACTTTAACACACTCCAGCCCAATTTAACCTTGTCCAGCCCGGTTTAATCCAGTCCATCTCAGTTAGATCCAGCCCAGCCCACTTCAGTTCACTCTAGCACAGTTTAGCCCTGTCCAGTTCAGTTTAATCCAGTCAAAATCAGTTCAATCCAGCCCAGCCCAGTTTAACCCAGTCCAGCCCAGTTTAACCCAGTCCATCTCAGTTTAAGCCAGTCCAGCCCAGTTTAATCCAGTCCGACTCAATTTAACCCAGTCCAGCCCAGTTTAACCCAGTCCAGCCCAGTTTAAACCAGCCCAGCTCAGATTGGTCCAGCCCAGCCCAGTTTAACCCAGTCCAGCCCAGTTCAATCCAGTCAAGCCCTGTTTAACGCAGTCCGGCTCAGTTTAACACACTCCAGCCCACTTTAATCCGGTCCAGCCCTGTTTAACCCAGTCCAGCCCAGTTTAACCCAGTCCTGCTCAGGTTAATCAAGCCCAGCCCAGTGCAACACATTCCAGCCCAGTTTCATCCCGTCCAGCTCAGTTTAATCCAGCCAAAAACACTTTAACACAGGACAGCCCACTTTAACACACTCCAGCCCAATTTAACCTTGTCCAGCACAGATTAATCCAGTCCGGCTCAGTTAGATCCAGCCCAGCCCAGTTCAGTTCACTCAAGCACAGTTTAATCCTGTCCAGCCCAGTTTAATCCAGTCCAGCTCAGTTCAATCCAGCCCAGCCCAGTTTGATGCAGCCCAGCCCAGTTTAAAAGCAGTCCAGCACAGCTTAATCCAGCCCAGCCCAACCCAGTCCAGCTCAGTTTAATCCAGTCTAGCTCTGTTTCACCCAGTCCAGCTCAATTCAATCCAGCCCAGCCCAGTTCAGTTCACTCTAGCACAGTTTAACCCTGTCCAGCCCACTTTAATCCAGTCCAGCTCAGTTTCATCCAGCACAGCCCAGTTTAACCCAGCCCAGCTCAGTTTAATACAGTCCAGCCAAGTTTGAGCCAGTCCACCTCAGGTTAACCAAGCCCAGCCCAGAGCAACACATTCCAGCCCATTTCATCCCGTCCAGCTCAGTTTACTCCAGCCAAAACCACTTTAACACAGGACAGCCCACTTTAACACACTCCAGCCCAATTTAACCCAGTCCAGCCCAGTTTAATCCAGTCCGGCTCAATTTAACCCACTCCAGCCCAGTTTAATCCCGTCCATTCCAGTTTAACCCAGTCCAGAACAGTTCAATCCAGCCCAGCCCAGTATAACCCAGTCCAGCCATATTCAATGCACTTCAGATCAGTATAATCCAGACCAGCCCAGTTGAACCCAGTACAGCCCAGTTTAACCCAGTCCAGAGCAGTTCCATCCAGCCCAGCCCAGTTTAACCCAGTCCAACCATATTTAATACACTCCAGCTCAGGTCAATCCAGCCCAGCCCACGTTAGTTCACTCCAGCACAGTTTAACCCAGTCCAGCCCCATTTAATCCAGTCCAACTCAATTTAACACAGTCCAGTCCAATATAACCCAGTCCAGCCCGGTTTAATCCAGTCCAGCTCAGTTTCATCCAGCCCAGGTCAGTTCACTGTATCACAGTGTAACCCTATCCAGACCAGTTTAATCCAGTCCAGCTCAGTTCAATCCAGCCCAGCCCAGTTTAACCCAGTCCAGCCCAGTCTGATACAGCCCAGCCTAGTTTAACACAGTCCAGCCATATTTAATCCACTCCAGCTCAGTATAAACCAGTCCCTGTCAGTTTATCCCAGTCCAGCACACTTTAACCCACTCCAGCTCAGTATAATTTAGATCAGCCCCGTTTAACCCAGTCTAGCCCAGTTTGATACAGCCCAGCACAGTTTAACACAGTCCAGCCATATTTAATACACTCCAGCTCAGTATAATCCAGTCCAAACCAGTTTAATCCAGCCCAGCCGAATTTAATTCCAGTCTAGCTCAGTTTAGCCCAGCCCAGCCCAGCTTAACCCAGTCCAGAACAGCTCAGTCCAGACCAGTTTAACACAGTCCAGCCATATTTAATACACTCCAGCTCAGTATAATCCAGAACAGCCCAGTTTAACCAGTCCAGCCCAGTTTAAGCACAGTCCATCTCAGTTTGATCCAGCCCACTTTAACCCAGTCCAGCTCAGATTAATCCAGCCCAGCCCAGTTTAACCCAGTCTAGCCCAGTTTAACCCAGTCCAACCATATTTAATATACTCCAGCTCAGTTCAATCCAGCCCAGCCCACTTTAGTTCACTCCAGCACAGTTTAACCCAGTCCAGCCCCATTTAATGCAGTCCAACTCCATTTAAAGCACTCCAGCCCAGTTTAATCCAGTCCGGCTCAATTTAACCCAGCCCAGCCCAGTTTAACCCAGTCCAGCCCAGTTTAAACCAGCCCAGCTCAGATTGGTCCAGCCCAGCCCAGTTTAACCCAGTCCAGCCAAGTTTAATCCAGTCTGGCTCAATTTAACCCAGTCCAGCCCAGTTTAACCCAGTCCACCCCAGTTTAAACCAGCCCAGCTCAGATTGGTCCAGCCCAGCCCAGTTTAACACAGTCCAGCCAAGTTTAATCCAGTCCACCTCAGTTCCATCCGGCCCAGCCCAATTTCACCCTGCCCAGCCCAGTTTAACCCATTCCAGCTCAGTTTGATCCAGCCCAGCACAGTTTACCCAGGCCAGCCCAGTTTAACCCAGTCCAGCTCAGTTTAATACAGCCCAGCCCAGTTTAACCCAGTCCAGACCAGAGAAGTTGGGTTCAAATGAACTTCTAGGCATGAAAGTGAGGAGCGACAGCAATGATGTAGGCACCGTTGCAAAGCTGACTGTGTGCTGAAGATTCTGAGCACCAGCTTTCCCTGCTGCCTCTTCGTCTGTGGGAGCAAAGACCAAGCGTTCGTGCTCTACTCACTGTGCTGCTGGGCAGCTGAGAGCAAGCTCCGGAGAGCGTGCATTCAAATGTACTTTTAGGTATGAAACCGAGGAGCGACAGCAATGATGGTGACACTGTTGCAAAGCTGGCTGTGCGCTGAAGATGCCCAGCACATGCTTTCCCTCCTGGCTCTTTGGCTCTGGGAGCAGAGGCCAGACGTTCGTGGTCTAATAGCTGTGCTGCTGGGCAGCCAAGAGCAACCAGCTGAGAAGTTGGAATCAAATGAACTTCTAGGCATGAAAGTGAGGAGGGACAGCAGTGATGGAGGCACCGTTGCAAAGCTAACTGTGTGCTGAAGATTCTGAGCACCAGCTTTCCCTCCTGGCTCTTCATCTGTGGGAGCAAAGACCAAACGTTCGTGCTATACTCACTGTGCTGCTGGGCAGCCGAGAGCAAGCTCCGGAGAGGGTGCCTTCAAATGGACTTTTAGGTATGAAAGCGAGGAGCGACAGCAATGATGGTGACACCGTTACAAAGCTGACTGTGTGCTGAAGATGCCCAGCACATGCTTTCCCTCCTGGCTCATCGGCTCTGGGAGCAGAGGCAAGACGTTCGTGCTCTAATCAGTGTGCCCCTGGGCAGCCGAGAACAAGCTTTGGAGACGTTGCATTCAAATGGATTTTTAGGAATGAAACCGAGGAGCGACAGCAATGATGGTGACATGGTTGCAAAGCTGACTGTGTGCTGAAGATGCCCAGCACATGCTTTCCCTCCTGGCTCTTCGGCTCTGGGAGCAGAGGCCAGACGTTCGTGCACTAATCGCTGTGCCCCTGGGCAGCCGAGAACAAGCTTTGGAGAGGGTGCACTCAAATGGACTTTTAAGTATGAAAGCGAGGAGCAACAGCAATGATGGTGACACCATTGCAAAGCTGACTGTGTGCTGAAGATGCCCAGCACATGCTTTCACTCCTGGCTCTTCGGCTCTGGGAGCAGAGGCCAGACGTTCGTGCTCAAATCGCTGTGCCCCTGGGCAGCTCAGAGCAAGCTCCGGAGAGGTTGCATTCAAATGGACTTTTAGGTATGAAACCGAAGAGCGACAGCAATGATGGTGACACCGTTGCAAAGCTGAGTGTGTGCTGAAGATGCCCAGCACATGCTTTCCCTTCTGGCTCTTCGGCTCTGGGAGCAGAGGCCAGACGTTCGTGCTCTAGTCGCTGTGCCCCGGGGCAGCTGAGAAGCAGCTTTGGAGAGGTTGCATTCAAATGTACTTTTAGGTATGAAACCGAAGAGTAACAGTAATAATGTTGACACCGTTGCAATCCTGAGTGTGTGCTGAAGATGCCCAGCACATGCTTTCCCTCCTGGCTCTTCGGCTCTGGGAGCAGAGGCCAGACGTTCATGCTCTACTGACTGTGCTGCTGGGCAGCCAACAGCAACCACCAGGGAAGTTGGATTCAAATGAACTTCTAGGTATGAAAGTCAGGAGCGACAGCAATTATGGAGGCACTGTTGCAAAGCTGACTGTGTGCTGAAGATTCTGAGCACCAGCTTTCCCTCCTGGATCTTCGACTGTGGGAGCAGATGTCAACCGTTCGTGCTCTACACACAGTGCTGCTGGGCAGCCGAGAGCACGCTCCGAAGAGGGTGCATTGAAATGGACCTTGAGGTACGAAAGGAGGAGCGACAGCAATAATGGTGACACTGTTGCAAAGCTGACTGTGCGCTGAAGATGCCCAGCACATGCTTTCCCTCCTGGCTCTTTGGCTCTGGGAGCAGAGGCCAGACGTTCGTGGTCTAATAGCTGTGCTGCTGGGCAGCCAAGAGCAACCAGCTGAGAAGTTGGATTCAAATGAACTTCTAGGCATGAAAGTGAGGAGGGACAGCAGTGATGGAGGCACCGTTGCAAAGCTAACTGTGTGCTGAAGATTCTGAGCACCAGCTTTCCCTCCTGGCTCTTCATCTGTGGGAGCAAAGACCAAACGTTCGTGCTATACTCACTGTGCTGCTGGGCAGCCGAGAGCAAGCTCCGGAGAGGGTGCCTTCAAATGGACTTTTAGGTATGAAAGGGAGGAGCGACAGCAATGATGGTGACACCGTTGCAAAGCTGACTGTGTGCTGAAGATGCCCAGCACATGCTTTCCCTCCTGGCTCTTCAGCTCTGGGAGCAGAGGCCAGACGTTCGTGAACTAATTGCTGTGCCCCTGGGCAGCCGAGAGCAAGCTTTGGAGAGGTTGCACTCAAATGGACTTTTAGGAATGAAACCGAGGAGCGACAGCAATGATGGTGACATGGTTGCAAAGCTGACTGTGTGCTGAAGATGCCCAGCACATGCTTTCCCTCCTGGCTCTTCGGCTCTGGGAGCAGAGGCCAGACGTTCGTGCTCTACTGACTGTGCTGCTGGGCAGCCAAGAGCAAGCTCCGAAGAGGGTGCATTCAAATGGACCTTTAGGTATGAAACCGAGGAGCGACAGCAATGATGGTGAC
Source organism: Pezoporus flaviventris (assembly GCF_033815535.1). Lineage (NCBI taxonomy): Eukaryota > Metazoa > Chordata > Aves > Psittaciformes > Psittacidae > Pezoporus > Pezoporus flaviventris. Next base: position 860,974 of record NW_026892660.1, on the reverse strand, counting down.
ACCATTGCAAAGCTGACTGTGTGCTGAAGATGCCCAGCACATGCTTTCCCTCCTGGCTCTTCGGCTCTGGGAGCAGAGGCCAGACGTTCGTGCTCTAATCGCTGTGCCCCTGGGCAGCTCAGAGCAAGCTCCGGAGAGGTTGCATTCAAATGGACTTTTAGGTATGAAACCGAAGAGCGACAGCAATGATGGTGACACCGTTGCAAAGCTGACTGTGTGCTGAAGATGCCCAGCACATGCTTTCCCTCCTGGCTCTTCGGCTCTGGGAGCAGAGGCCAGATGTTCGTGCTCTAGTCGCTGTGCCCCGGGGCAGCTGAGAAGCAGCTTTGGAGAGGTTGCATTCAAATGTACTTTTAGGTAAGAAACCGAGGTGTGACAGCAATAATGGTGACACCGTTGCAATCCTGACTGTGTGCTGAAGATGCCCAGCACATGCTTTCCCTCCTGGCTCTTCGGCTCTGGGAGCAGAGGCCAGACATTCGTGCTCTAATCGATGTGCTACTGGGCAGCTCAGAGCAAGCTCCGGAGAGGTTGCATTCAAATGGACTTTTATGAATGAAACCGAGGAGCGACATCAAAGATGGTGACACCGTTGCAAAGCTAACTGTGTGCCAAAGATGCCCAGGACATGCTTTCCCTCCTGGCTCTTCGGCTCTGGGAGCAGAGGCCAGACGTTCGTGCAGTAATCGCTCTGCCCCTGGGCAGCTGAGAAGCAGCTTTGGAGACGTTGCATTCAAATGTACTTTTAGGTATGAAACCGAAGAGTAACAGCAATAATGTTGACACCGTTGCAATCCTGACTGTGCACTGAAGATGCCCAGCACATGCTTTCCCTCCTGGCTCTTCGGCTCTGGGAGCAGAGGCCAGACGTTCATGCTCTACTGACTGTGCTGCTGGGCAGCCAACAGCAACCACCAGGGAAGTTGGATTCAAATGAACTTCTAGGTATTAAAGTCAGGAGCGACAGCAATGATGGAGGCACTGTTGCAAAGCTGACTGTGTGCTGAAGATTCTGAGCACCAGCTTTCCCTCCTGGATCTTCGACTGTGGGAGCAGATGTCAACCGTTCGTGCTCTACACACAGTGCTGCTGGGCAGCCGAGAGCACGCTCCGAAGAGGGTGCATTCAAATGGACCTTGAGGTACGAAAGGAGGAGCGGCAGCAATGATGGTGACCCCGTTGCAAAGCTGTGTGCTGAAGATGCCCAGCACATGCTTTCCCTCCTGGCTCTTTGGCTCTGGGAGCAGAGGCCAGACGTTCGTGGTCTAATAGCTGTGCTGCTGGGCAGCCAAGAGCAACCAGCTGAGAAGTTGGCTTCAAATGAACTTCTAGGCATGAAAGTGAGGAGGGACAGCAGTGATGGAGGCACCGTTGCAAAGCTAACTGTGTGCTGAAGATTCTGAGCACCAGATTTCCCTCCTGGCTCTTCATCTGTGGGAGCAAAGACCAAACGTTCGTGCTATACTCACTGTGCTGCTGGGCAGCCGAGAGCAAGCTCCGGAGAGGGTGCCTACAAATGGACTTTTAGGTATGAAAGCGAGGAGCGACAGCAATGATGGTGACACCGTTGCAAAGCTGACTGTGTGCTGAAGATGCCCAGCACATGCTTTCCCTCCTGGCTCTTCGGCTCTGGGAGCAGAGGCCAGACGTTCGTGAACTAATTGCTGTGCCCCTGGGCAGCCGAGAGCAAGCTTTGGAGAGGTTGCACTCAAATGGACTTTTAGGTATGAAAGCGAGGAGCGACAGCAATGATGGTGACACCGTTGCAAAGCAGACTGTGTGCTGAAGATGCCCAGCACATGCTTTCCCTCCTGGCTCTTCGGCTCTGGGAGCAGAGGCCAGACGTTCGTGCTCTAATCAGTGTGCCCCTGGGCAGCTGAGAGCAAGCTTTGGAGAGGTTGCATTCAAATGTACTTTCAGGTATGAAACCGAGGAGCGACAGCAATAATGGTGACACCGTTGCAATCCTGAGAGTGTGCTGAAGATGCCCAGCACATGCTTTCCCTCCTGGCTCTTCGGGTCTGGGAGCAGAGGCCAGACGTTAGTGCACTAATCGCTGTGCCCCTGGGCAGCCGAGAACAAGCTTTGGAGAGGTTGCACTCAAATGGACTTTTAGGTATGAAACCGAGGAGCGACAGCAATGATGGTGACACCGTTGCAAAGCTGACTGTGTGCTGAAGATGCCCAGCACATGATTTCCCTCATGGCTCTTCGCCTCCGGGAGCAGAGGCCAGACGTTCGTGCTCTAATCGCTGTGCCCCGGGGCAGCTCAGAGCAAGCTCCGGAGAGGTTGCATTCAAATGGAATTTTAGGTATGAAACCGAAGAGCGACAGCAAAGATGGTGACACTGTTGCAATCCTGACTGTGTGCTGAAGATGCCCAGCACATGCTTTCAATCCTGGCTCTTCGGTTCTGGGAGCAGAGGCCAGACGTTCGTGCTCTAGTCGCTGTGCCCCGGTGCAGCTGAGAAGCAGCTTTGGAGAGGTTGCATTCAAATGTACTTTTAGGTATGAAACCGAGGAGTGACAGCAATAATGGTGACACCGTTGCAATCCTGACTGTGTGCTGAAGATGCCCAGCACATGCTTTCCCTCCTGGCTCTTCGGCTCTGGGAGGAGAGGCCAGACGTTCGTGCACTAATCCCTGTGCCCCTGGGCAGCCGAGAACAAGCTTTGGAGATGTTGCACTCAAATGGACTTTCAGGTATGAAACCGAGGAGCGACAGCAATGATGGTGACATGGTTGCAAAGCTGAATGTGTGCTGAAGATGCCCAGCACATGCTTTCCCTCCTGGCTCTTCGGCGCTGGGAGCAGAGGCCAGACGTTCCTGCACTAATCGCTGTGCCCCTGGGCAGCCGAGAACAAGCTTTGGAGAGGTTGCACTCAAATGGACTTTTAAGTATGAAACCGAGGAGTGCCAGCAATGATGGTGACACCGTTGCAAAGCTGACTGTGGGCTGAAGATGCCCAGCACATGCTTTCCCTCATGGCTCTTCGGCTCTGGGAGCAGAGGCCAGACGTTCGTGCTCTAATCGCTGCGCCCCTGGGCATCTCAGAGCAAGCTACGGAGAGGTTGCATTCGAATGGACTTTTAGGTATGAAACCGAAGAGCGACAGCAATGATGGTGACACCGTTGCAAAGCTGAGTGTGTGCTGGAGATGCCCAGCACATGCTTTCCCTCCTGGCTCTTCGGCTCTGGGAGCAGAGGCCAGACATTCGTGCTCTACTGACTGTGCTGCTGGGCAGCCAAGAGCAAGCGCCGAAGAGGGTGCATTCAAATGGATTTTTAGGTATGAAACCGAGGAGCGACAGCAATGATGGTGACATGGTTGCAAAGCTGACTGTGTGCTTAAGATGCCCAGCACATGCTTTCCCTCCTGGCTCTTTGGCTCTGGGAGCAGAGGCCAGACGTTCGTGCACTAATCGCTGTGCCCCTGGGCAGCTGAGAAGCAGCTTTGGAGACGTTGCATTCAAATGAACTTCTAGGTATGAAAGTCAGGAGCGACAGCAATGATGGAGGCACTGTTGCAAAGCTGACTGTGTGCTGAAGATGCCCAGCACATGCTTTCCCTCCTGGCTCTTCGGCTCTGGGAGCAGAGGCCAGACGTTCGTGCACTAATCGCTGCGCCCCAGGGCATCTCAGAGCAAGCTACGGAGAGGTTGCATTCGAATGGACTTTTAGGTATGAAACCGAAGAGCGACAGCAATGATGGTGACACCGTTGCAAAGCTGATTGTGTGTTGAAGATGCCCAGCACATGCTTTCCCTCCTGGCTCTTCGGCTCTGGGAGCAGAGGCCAGACATTCGTGCCCTACTGACTGTGCTGCTGGACAGCCAAGAGCAAGCTCCGAAGAGGGTGCACTCAAATGGATTTTTAGGTATGAAACCGAGGAGCGACAGCAATGATGGTGACATGGTTTCAAAGCTGACTGTGTGCTTAAGATGCCCAGCACATGATTTCCCTCCTGGCTCTTCGGCTCTGGGAGCAGAGGCCAGACGTTCGTGCACTAATCGCTCTGCCCCTGGGCAGCTGAGAAGCAGCTTTGGAGACGTTGCATTCAAATGTACTTTTTGGTATGAAACCGAGGGGAGACAGCAATAATGGTGACACCGTTGCAATCCTGACAGTGTGCTGAAGATGCCCAGCACATGCTTTCTCTCCTGGCTCTTCGACTGTGGGAGCAGACGGCAACCGTTCGTACTCTACTCGCTGTGCTGCTGCGCAGCTAAGAGCACGCTCCAAAGAGGGTGCATTCAAATGGAACTTTAGGTATGAAACCGAGGAGCGACAGCAATGATGGTGACACCATTGCAAAGCTGACTGTGTGCTGAAGATGCCCAGCACATGCTTTCCCTCCTGGCTCTTCGGCTCTGGGAGCAGAGGCCAGACGTTCGTGCACTAATCCCTGTGCCCCTGGGCAGCCGAGAACAAGCCTTGGAGAGGTTGTACTCAAATGGACTTTTAGGTATGAAACCGAGGAGTGACAGCAATGATGGAGACATGGTTGCAAAGCTGAGTGTGTGCTGAAGATGCCCAGCACATGCTTTCTCTCCTGGCTCTTCGGCTCTGGGAGCAGAGGCCAGACGTTCGTGCTCTAATCGCTGTGCCCCTGGGCAGCTCAGAGAAAGCTCCGGAGAGGTTGCATTCAAATGGACTTTTAGGTATGAAACCGAAGAGCGACAGCAATGATGGTGACACCGTTGCAAAGCTGACTGTGTGCTGAAGATGCCCAGCACATGCTTTCCCTCCTGGCTCTTCGGCTCTGGGAGTAGAGGCCAGACGTTCGTGCACTAATCGCTGTGCCCCTGGGCAGCTGAGAAGCAGCTTTGGAGAGGTTGCATTCAAATGTACTTTTAGGTATGAAAGCGAAGAGTGACAGCAATAATGGTGACACCGTTGCAATCGTGACTGTGTGCTGAAGATGCCCAGCACATGCTTTCCCTCCTGGCTCTTCGGCTCTGGGAGCAGAGGCCAGACGTTCGTGCTCTACTGACTGTGCTGATGGGCAGCCAAGAGAAAGCTCTGAAGTTGGTGCATTCAAATGGACTTTTAAGTATGAAACCGAGGAGCGACAGCAATGATGGTGACACCGTTGCAAAGCTGACTGTGTGCTGAAGATGCCCAGCACATGCTTTCCCTCCTGGCTCTTCGGCTCTGCCAGCAGAGGCCAGACGTTCGTGCACTAATCGCTGTGCCCCTGGGCAGCCGAGAACAAGCTTTGGAGAGGTTGCACTCAAATGGACTTTTAAGTATGAAACCGAGGAGCGACAGCAATGATGGTGACACCATTGCAAAGCTGAGTGTGTGCTGAAGATGCCCAGCACATGCTTTCACTCCTGGCTCTTCGGCTCTGGGTGCAGAGGCCAGACGTTCGTGCACTAATCGCTGTGCCCCTGGGCAACCGAGAACAAGCTTTGGAGAGGTTTCACACAAATGAACTTTTAGGCATGAAACCGAGGAGTGACAGCAATAATGGTGACACCGTTGCAATCCTGACAGTGTGCTGAAGATGCCCACCTCATGCTTTCCCTCCTGGCTCTTCGACTGTGGGAGCAGACGGCAACCGTTCGTGCTCTACTCACTGTCCTTCTGGGCAGCCGAGAGCACGCTCCGAAGAGGGTGCATTCAAATGGAACTTTAGGTATGAAACTGAGGAGCGACAGCAATGATGGTGACACCATTGCAAAGCTGACTGTGTGCTGAAGATGCCCAGCACATGCTTTCCCTCCTGCCTCTTGCGCTCTGGGAGCAGAGGCGAGACGTTCGTGCACTAAACGCTGTGCCCCTGGGCAGCCGAGAACAAGCCTTGGAGAGGTTACACTCAAATGGACTATTAAGTATGAAACCGAGGAGCGACAGCAATGATGGTGACATGGTTTCAAAGCTGACTGTGTGCTGAAGATGCCCAGCACATGCTTTCCCTCCTGGCTCTTCGGCTCTGGGAGCAGAGGCAAGACGTTCGTGCTCTAATCCCTGTGCCCCTGGGCAGCTGAGAAGCAGCTTTGGAGACGTTGCATTCAAATGTACTTTTAGATATGAAAGCGAAGAGTGACAGCAATAATGGTGACACCGTTGCAATCCTGACTGTGTGCTGAAGATGCCCAGCACATGCTTCCCCTCCTGGCTCTTCGCCGCTGGGAGCAGAGGCCAGACGTTCCTGCACTAATCGCTGTGCCCCTGGGCAGCCGAGAACAAGCTTTGGAGAGGTTGCACTCAAATGGACTTTTAATTATGAAACCGAGGAGTGCCAGCAATGATGGTGACACCGTTGCAAAGCTGACTGTGGGCTGAAGATGCCCAGCAAATGCTTTCCCTCATGGCTCTTCGGCTCTGGGAGCAGAGGCCAGACGTTCCTGCACTAATCACTGTGCCCCTGGGCAGCCGAGAACAAGCTTTGGAGACGTTGCACTCAAATGGACTTTCAGGTATGAAACCGAGGAGCGACAGCAATGATGGTGACACCGTTGCAAAGCTGACTGTGTGCTGAAGATGCCCAGCACATGCTTTCCCTCCTGGCTCTTCGGCTCTGGGAGCAGACGGCAACCGTTCGTGCTCTACTCGCTGTGCTGCTGCACAGCCAAGAGCACGCTCCAAAGAGGGTGCATTCAAATGGAACTTTAGGTATGAAACCGAGGAGCGACAGCAATGATGGTGACACCATTGCAAAGCTGACTGTGTGCTGAAGATGCCCAGCACATGCTTTCCCTCCTGGCTCTTCGGCTCTGGGAGCAGAGGCCAGACGTTCGTGCTCTAGTCGCTGTGCTCCGGGGCAGCTGAGAAGCAGCTTTGGAGAGGTTGCATTCAAATGTACTTTTAGGTATGAAACCGAGGAGTGACAGCAATAATGGTGACACCGTTGCAATCCTGACTGTGTGCTGAAGATGCCCAGCACATGCTTTCACTCCTGGCTCTTCGGCTCTGGGAGCAGAGGCCAGACGTTCGTGCACTAATCGCTGTGCCCTGGGCAGCCGAGAAAAAGCTTTGGAGAGGTTGCACTCAAATGGACTTTTAGGTATGAAACCGAGGAGCGACAGCAATGATGGTGACATGGTTGCAAAGCTGACTGTGTGCTGAAGATGCCCAGCACATGCTTTCCCTCCTGGCTCTTCGGCTCTGGGAGCAGAGGCCAGACGTTCGTGCACTAATCCCTGTGCCCCTGGGCAGCCGAGAACAAGCTTTGGAGACGTTGCATTCAAATGGATTTTTAGGTATGAAACCGAGGAGCGACAGCAATCATGGTGACATGGTTGCAAAGCTGACTGTGTGCTGAAGATGCCCAGCACATGATTTCCCTCCTGGCTCTTCGGCTCTGGGAGCAGAGGCCAGACGTTCGTGCTCTACTGAGTGTGTTCCTGGGCAGCCAAGAGCAAGCTCCGAAGAGGGTGCATTCAAATGGACCTTTAGGTATGAAAGCGAGGAGCGACAGCAATGATGGTAACACCGTTGCAAAGCTGACTGTGTGCTGAAGATGCCCAGCACATGCTTTCCCTCCTGTCTCTTCGGCTCTGGGAGCAGAGGTCAGACGTTCGTGCTCTAATCGCTGTGCCCCTGGGCATCTCAGAGCAAGCTCCGGAGAGGTTGCATTCAAATGGACTTTTAGGCATGAAACCGAAGAGCGACAGCAATGATGGTGGCACCGTTGCAAAGCTGACTGTGTGCTGAAGATGCCCAGCACATGCTTTCCCTCCTGGCTCTTCGGCTCTGGGAGCAGAGGCCAGACGTTCATGCTCTAATCGCTGTGCCACTGGGCAGCTCAGAGCAAGCTTCGGAGAGGTTGCATTCAAATGGTCTTTTAGGTATGAAATCGAGGAGCGACAGCAATGATGGTGACATGGTTGCAAAGCTGACTGTGTGCTGAAGATGCCCAGCACATGCTTTCCCTCCTGGCTCTTCGGCTCTGGGAGCAGAGGCCAGACGTTGGTGCTCTAGTCGCTGTGCCCCGGGGCAGCTGAGAAGCAGCTTTGGAGAGGTTGCATTCAAATGTACTTTTAGGTATGAAACCGAGGAGTGACAGCAATAATGGTGACACCGTTGCAATCCTGACTGTGTGCTGAAGATGCCCAGCACATGCTTTCATTCCTGGCTCTTCGGCTCTGGGTGCAGAGGCCAGACGTTCGTGCACTAATCGCTGTGCCCCTGGGCAACCGAGAACAAGCTTCGGAGAGGTTTCACACAAATGAACTTTTAGGCATGAAACCGAGGAGTGACAGCAATAATGGTGACACCGTTGCAATCCTGACAGTGTGCTGAAGATGCCCACCTCATGCTTTCCCTCCTGGCTCTTCGACTGTGGGAGCAGACGGCAACCGTTCGTGCTCTACTCACTGTCCTTCTGGGCAGCCGAGAGCACGCTCCGAAGAGGGTGCATTCAAATGGAACTTTAGGTATGAAACTGAGGAGCGACAGCAATGATGGTGACACCGTTGCAAAGCTGAGTGTGTGTTGAAGATGCCCAGCACATGCTTTCCCTCCTGGCTCTTCGGCTCTGGGAGCAGAGGCCAGACATTCGTGCCCTACTGACTGTGCTGCTGGACAGCCAAGAGCAAGCTCCGAAGAGGGTGCACTCAAATGGATTTTTAGGTATGAAACCGAGGAGCGACAGCAATGATGGTGACATGGTTTCAAAGCTGACTGTGTGCTTAAGATGCCCAGCACATGATTTCCCTCCTGGCTCTTCGGCTCTGGGAGCAGAGGCCAGACGTTCGTGCACTAATCGCTCTGCCCCTGGGCAGCTGAGAAGCAGCTTTGGAGACGTTGCATTCAAATGTACTTTTTGGTATGAAACCGAGGGGAGACAGCAATAATGGTGACACCGTTGCAATCCTGACTGTGTGCTGAAGATGCCCAGCACATGCTTCCCCTCCTGGCTCTTCGGCGCTGGGAGCAGAGGCCAGACGTTCGTGCACTAATCGCTGTGCCCCTGGGCAGCCGAGAACAAGCTTTGGAGAGGTTGCACTCAAATGGACTTTTAAGTATGAAACCGAGGAGTGCCAGCAATGATGGTGACACCGTTGCAAAGCTGACTGTGGGCTGAAGATGCCCAGCACATGCTTTCCCTCATGGCTCTTCGGCTCTGGGAGCAGAGGCCAGACGTTCGTGCACTAATCACTGTGCCCCTGGGCAGCCGAGAACAAGCTTTGGAGACGTTGCACTCAAATGGACTTTCAGGTATGAAACCGAGGAGCGACAGCAATGATGGTGACACCGTTGCAAAGCTGACTGTGTGCTGAAGATGCCCAGCACATGCTTTCCCTCCTGGCTCTTCGGCTCTGGGAGCAGACGGCAACCGTTCGTGCTCTACTCGCTGTGCTGCTGCACAGCCAAGAGCACGCTCCAAAGAGGGTGCATTCAAATGGAACTTTAGGTATGAAACCGAGGAGCGACAGCAATGATGGTGACACCATTGCAAAGCTGACTGTGTGCTGAAGATGCCCAGCACATGCTTTCCCTCCTGGCTCTTCGGCTCTGGGAGCAGAGGCCAGACGTTCGTGCTCTAGTCGCTGTGCTCCGGGGCAGCTGAGAAGCAGCTTTGGAGAGGTTGCATTCAAATGTACTTTTAGGTATGAAACCGAGGAGTGACAGCAATAATGGTGACACCGTTGCAATCCTGACTCTGTGCTGAAGATGCCCAGCACATGCTTTCCCTCCTGGCTCTTCGACTGTGGGAGGAGACGGCAACCGTTTGTGCTCTATTCACTGTGCTGCTGGGCAGCCAAGAGCACGCTCCGAAGAGGGTGCATTCAAATGGAACTTTAGGTATGAAACCGAGGAGCGACAGCAATGATGGTGACACCGTTGCAAAGCTGACTGTGTGCTGAAGATGACCAGCACATGCTTTCCCTCCTGGCTCTTCGGCTCTGGGAGCAGAGGTCAGACGTTCGTGCTCTAATCGCTGTGCCCCTGGGCATCTCAGAGCAAGCTCCGGAGAGGTTGCATTCAAATGGACTTTTAGGTATGAAACCGAAGAGCGACAGCAATGATGGTGGCACCGTTGCAAAGCTGACTGTGTGCTGAAGATGCCCAGCACATGCTTTCCCTCCTGGCTCTTCGGCTCTGGGAGCAGAGGCCAGACGTTCGTGCACTAATCGCTGTGCCCCTGGGCAGCTGAGAAGCAGCTTTGGAGACGTTGCATTCCAATGTACTTTTAGGTATGAAAGCGAAGAGTGACAGCAATAATGGTGACACCGTTGAAATCGTGACTGTGTGCTGAAGATGCCCAGCACATGATTTCCCTCCTGGCTCTTCGGCTCTGGGAGCAGAGGCCAGACGTTCGTGCTCTACTGACTGTGCTGCTGGGCAGAAAAGAGCAAGCTCCGAAGTGGGTGCATTCAAATGGACCTTTAGGTATGAAAGCGAGGAACAACAGCAATGATGGTGACACCGTTGCAAAGCTGACAGTGTGCTGAAGATGCCCAGCACATGCTTTCCCACCTGGCTCTTCGACTGTGGGAGCAGACGGCAACCGTTCGTGCTCTACTCACTGTGCTGCTGGGCAGCCGAGAGCAAGCGCCGTAGAGGGTGCATTCAAATGGACCTTTAAGTATGAAACCGAGGAGTGACAGCAATAATGGTGACACCGTTGCAAAGCTGACTGTGGGCTGAAGATGCCCAGCACATGTTTTCCCTCATGGCTCTTCGGCTCTGGGAGCAGAGGCCAGACGTTCGTGCACTAATCACTGTGCCCCTGGGCAGCCGAGAACAAGCTTTGGAGACGTTGCACTCAAATGGACTTTCAGGTATGAAACCGAGGAGCGACAGCAATGATGGTGACACCGTTGCAAAGCTGACTGTGTGCTGAAGATGCCCAGCACATGCTTTCCCTCCTGGCTCTTCGGCTCTGGGAGCAGACGGCAACCGTTCGTGCTCTACTCGCTGTGCTGCTGCACAGCCAAGAGCACGCTCCAAAGAGGGTGCATTCAAATGGAACTTTAGGTATGAAACCGAGGAGCGACAGCAATGATGGTGACACCATTGCAAAGCTGACTGTGTGCTGAAGATGCCCAGCACATGCTTTCCCTCCTGGCTCTTCGGCTCTGGGAGCAGAGGCCAGACGTTCGTGCTCTAGTCGCTGTGCTCCGGGGCAGCTGAGAAGCAGCTTTGGAGAGGTTGCATTCAAATGTACTTTTAGGTATGAAACCGAGGAGTGACAGCAATAATGGTGACACCGTTGCAATCCTGACTGTGTGCTGAAGATGCCCAGCACATGCTTTCCCTCCTGGCTCTTCGACTGTGGGAGGAGACGGCAACCGTTTGTGCTCTATTTACTGTGCTGCTGGGCAGCCAAGAGCACGCTCCGAAGAGGGTGCATTCAAATGGAACTTTAGGTATGAAACCGAGGAGCGACAGCAATGATGGTGACACCGTTGCAAAGCTGACTGTGTGCTGAAGATGACCAGCACATGCTTTCCCTCCTGGCTCTTCGGCTCTGGGAGCAGAGGTCAGACGTTCGTGCTCTAATCGCTGTGCCCCTGGGCATCTCAGAGCAAGCTCCGGAGAGGTTGCATTCAAATGGACTTTTAGGTATGAAACCGAAGAGCGACAGCAATGATGGTGGCACCGTTGCAAAGCTGACTGTGTGCTGAAGATGCCCAGCACATGCTTTCCCTCCTGGCTCTTCGGCTCTGGGAGCAGAGGCCAGACGTTCGTGCACTAATCGCTCTGCCCCTGGGCAGCTGAGAAGCAGCTTTGGAGACGTTGCATTCCAATGTACTTTTAGGTATGAAAGCGAAGAGTGACAGCAATAATGGTGACACCGTTGAAATCGTGACTGTGTGCTGAAGATGCCCAGCACATGATTTCCCTCCTGGCTCTTCGGCTCTGGGGGCAGAGGCCAGACGTTCGTGCTCTACTGACTGTGCTGCTGGGCAGAAAAGAGCAAGCTCCGAAGTGGGTGCATTCAAATGGACCTTTAGGTATGAAAGCGAGGAACAACAGCAATGATGGTGACACCGTTGCAAAGCTGACAGTGTGCTGAAGATGCCCAGCACATGCTTTCCCTCCTGGCTCTTCGACTGTGGGAGCAGACGGCAACCGTTCGTGCTCTACTCACTGTGCTGCTGGGCAGCCGAGAGCAAGCGCCGAAGAGGGTGCATTCAAATGGACCTTTAAGTATGAAACCGAGGAGTGACAGCAATAATGGTGACACCGTTGCAAAGCTGACTGTGGGCTGAAGATGCCCAGCACATGTTTTCCCTCATGGCTCTTCGGCTCTGGGAGCAGAGGCCAGACGTTCGTGCACTAATCACTGTGCCCCTGGGCAGCCGAGAACAAGCTTTGGAGACGTTGCACTCAAATGGACTTTTAGGTATGAAACCGAGGAGCGACAGCAATGATGGTGACACCGTTGCAAAGCTGACTGTGTGCTGAAGATGCCCAGCACATGCTTTCCCTCCTGGCTCTTCGGCTCTGGGAGCAGACGGCAACCGTTCGTGCTCTACTCGCTGTGCTGCTGCACAGCCAAGAGCACGCTCCAAAGAGGGTGCATTCAAATGGAACTTTAGGTATGAAACCGAGGAGCGACAGCAATGATGGTGACACCATTGCAAAGCTGACTGTGTGCTGAAGATGCCCAGCACATGCTTTCCCTCCTGGCTCTTCGGCTCTGGGAGCAGAGGCCAGACGTTCGTGCTCTAGTCGCTGTGCTCCGGGGCAGCTGAGAAGCAGCTTTGGAGAGGTTGCATTCAAATGTACTTTTAGGTATGAAACCGAGGAGTGACAGCAATAATGGTGACACCGTTGCAATCCTGACTGTGTGCTGAAGATGCCCAGCACATGCTTTCCCTCCTGGCTCTTCGACTGTGGGAGGAGACGGCAACCGTTTGTGCTCTATTCACTGTGCTGCTGGGCAGCCAAGAGCACGCTCCGAAGAGGGTGCATTCAAATGGAACTTTAGGTATGAAACCGAGGAGCGACAGCAATGATGGTGACACCGTTGCAAAGCTGACTGTGTGCTGAAGATGACCAGCACATGCTTTCCCTCCTGGCTCTTCGGCTCTGGGAGCAGAGGTCAGACGTTCGTGCTCTAATCGCTGTGCCCCTGGGCATCTCAGAGCAAGCTCCGGAGAGGTTGCATTCAAATGGACTTTTAGGTATGAAACCGAAGAGCGACAGCAATGATGGTGGCACCGTTGCAAAGCTGAGTGTGTGCTGAAGATGCCCAGCACATGCTTTCCCTCCTGGCTCTTCGGCTCTGGGAGCAGAGGCCAGACGTTCGTGCACTAATCGCTGTGCCCCTGGGCAGCTGAGAAGCAGCTTTGGAGACGTTGCATTCCAATGTACTTTTAGGTATGAAAGCGAAGAGTGACAGCAATAATGGTGACACCGTTGAAATCGTGACTGTGTGCTGAAGATGCCCAGCATATGATTTCCCTCCTGGCTCTTCGGCTCTGGGGGCAGAGGCCAGACGTTCGTGCTCTACTGACTGTGCTGCTGGGCAGCCAAGAGCAAGCTCCGAAGTGGGTGCATTCAAATGGACCTTTAGGTATGAAAGCGAGGAACAACAGCAATGATGGTGACACCGTTGCAAAGCTGACAGTGTGCTGAAGATGCCCAGCACATGCTTTCCCTCCTGGCTCTTCGACTGTGGGAGCAGACGGCAACCGTTCGTGCTCTACTCACTGTGCTGCTGGGCAGCCGAGAGCAAGCGCCGAAGAGGGTGTATTCAAATGGACCTTTAAGTATGAAACCGAGGAGTGACAGCAATAATGGTGACATCGTTGCAAAGCTGACTGTGTGCTGAAGATGCCCAGCACGTGCTTTCCCTCCTGCCTCTTCGGCTCTGGGAGCAGAGGCCAGACGTTCGTGCACTAATCGCTGTGCCCCTGGGCAGCCGAGAACAAGCTTTGGCGAGGTTGCACTCAAATGGACTTTTAAGTATGAAACCGAGGAGCGCCAGCCATGATGGTGACACCGTTGCAAAGCTGACTGTGTGCTGAAGATGCCCAGCACATGCTTTCCCTCCTGGCTCTTCGGCTCTGGGAGCAGAGGTCAGACGTTCTTGCAATAATCGCTGTGCCCCTGGGCAGCTCAGAGCAAGCTCCGGAGAGGTTGCATTCAAATGGACTTTTAGGTATGAAACCGAGGAGTGACAGCAATAATGGTGACACCGTTGCAATCCTGACTGTGTGCTGAAGATGCCCAGCACATGATTTCCCTCCTGGCTCTTCGGCTCTGGGAGCAGAGGCCAGACGTTCTTGCACTAATCGCTGTGCCCCTGGGCAGCCGAGAACAAGCTTTGGAGAGGTTGCACTCAAATGGACTTTTAGGTATGAAACCAAGGAGTGACAGCAATCATGGTGACACCGTTGCAATCCTGACAGTGTGCTGAAGATGCCCACCACATGCTTTCCCTCCTGGCTCTTCGACTGTGGGAGCAGACGGCAACCGTTTGTGCTCTATTCACTGTGCTGCTGGGCAGCCAAGAGCACGCTCCGTAGAGGGTGCATTCAAATGGAACTTTAGGTATGAAACCGAGGAGCGACAGCAATGATGGTGACACCATTGCAAAGCTGACTGTGTGCTGAAGATGCCCAGCACATGCTTTCCCTCCTGGCTCTTCGGCTCTGGGTGCAGAGGCCAGACGTTCGTGCACTAATCCCTGTGCCCCTGGGCAGCCGAGAACAAGCTTTGGAGAGGTTGCACTCAAATGGACTTTTAGGTATGAAACCGAGGAGCGACAGCAATGATGGTGACATGGTTGCAAAGCTGAGTGTGTGCTGAAGATGCCCAGCACATGCTTTCCCTCCTGGCTCTTCGGCTCTGGGAGCAGAGGCCAGACGTTCCTGCACTAATCGCTGTGCCCCTGGGCAGCTGAGAAGCAGCTTTGGAGACGTTGAATTCAAATGTACTTTTAGGTATGAAAGCGAAGAGTGACAGCAAAAATGGTGACACCGTTGCAATCGTGACTGTGTGCTGAAGATGCCCAGCACATGCTTTCCCTCCTGGCTCTTCGGCTCTGGGAGCAGAGGCCAGACGTTCGTGCTCTACTGACTGTGCTGCTGGGCAGCCAAGAGCAAGCTCCGAAGAGGGTGCATTCAAATGGACCTTTAGGTATGAAACCGAAGAGCGACAGCAATGATGGTGACACCGTTTCAAAGCTGACTGTGTGCTGAAGATGCCCAGCACATGCTTTCCCTCCTGGCTCTTTGGCTCTGGGAGCAGAGGCCAGACGTTCGTGCTCTAATCGCTGTGCCCCTGGGCAGCTCAGAGCAAGCTCCGGAGAGGTTGCATTCAAATGGACTTTTAGGTATGAAACCGAAGAGCGACAGCAATGATGGTGACATGGTTGCAAAGCTGACTGTGTGCTGAAGATGCCCAGCACATGCTTTCCCTCCTGGCTCTTCGGCTCTGGGAGCAGAGGCCAGACGTTCGTGCACTAATCGCTGTGCCCCTGGGCAGCTGAGAAGCAGCTTTGGAGACCTTGCATTCAAATGTACTTTTAGGTATGAAAGCGAAGAGTGACAGCAATAATGGTGACACCATTGCAATCGTGACTGTGTGCTGAAGATGCCCAGCACATGCTTTCCCTCCTGGCTCTTCGGCTCTGGGAGCAGAGGCCAGACGTTCGTGCTCTACTGACTGTGCTGCTGGGCAGCCAAGAGTAAGCTCCGAAGTGGGTGCATTCAAATGGACCTTTAGGTATGAAAGCAAGGAACGACAGCAATGATGGTGACACCGTTGCAAAGCTGACTGTGTGCTGAAGATGCCCAGCACATGCTTTCCCTCCTGCCTCTTCGGCTCTGGGAGCAGAGGCCAGACGTTCGTGCACTAATCACTCTGCACCTGGGAAGCTGAGAAGCAGCTTTGGAGAGGTTGCATTCAAATGTACTTTTAGGTATGAAAGCGAAGAGTGACAGCAATAATGGTGACACCGTTGCAATTGTGACTGTGTGCTGAAGATGCCCAGCACATGCTTTCCCTCCTGGCTCTTCGGCTCTGGGAGCAGAGGCCAGACGTTCATGCTCGAATCCCTGTGCCCCTGGGCAGCTCAGAGCAAGCTCCGGAGAGGGTGCATTCAAATGGACTTTTAGGTATGAAAGCGAGGAGCGACAGCAATGATGGTGACATGGTTGCAAAGCTGACTGTGTGCTGAAGATGCCCAGCACATGATTTCCCTACTGGCTCTTTGGCTCTGGGAGCAGAGGCAAGACGTTCGTGCACTAATCCCTGTGCCGCTGGGCAGCCGAGAACAAGCTTTGGAGACGTTGCATTCAAATGGATTTTTAGGAATGAAACCGAGGAGCGACAGCAATGATGGTGACACCGTTGCAAAGCTGACTGTGTCCTGAAGATGCCCAGCACATGATTTCCCTCCTGGCTCTTCGGCTCTGGGAGCAGAGGCCAGACGTTCGTGCACTAATCGCTGTGCCCCTGGGCAGCTGAGAAGCAGCTTTGGAGACGTTGCATTCAAATGTACTTTTAGGTATTAAACCGAGGAGTGACAGCAATAATGGTGACACCGTTGCAATCCTGCCAGTGTGCTGAAGATGCCCAGCACATGCTTTCCCTCCTGGCTCTTCGACTGTGGGAGCAGACGGCAACCGTTCGTGCTCTACTCACTTTGCTGCTGGGCAGCCGAGAGCACGCTCCGAAGAGGGTGCATTCAAATGGACTTTTAGGTATGAAACCGAGGAGCGACAGCAATGATGGTGACACCGTTGCAAAGCTGAGTGTGTGCTGAAGATGCCCAGCACATGCTTTCCCTCCTGGCTCTTCGGCTCTGGGAGCAGAAGCCAGACGTTCGTGCACTAATCGCTGTGCCCCGGGGCAGCTGAGAAGCAGCTTTGGAGAGGTTGCATTCAAATGTACTTTTAGGTCTGAAACCGAGGAATGACAGCAATAATGGTGACACCGTTGCAATCCTGACTGTGTGCTGAAGATGCCCAGCACATGCTTTCCCTCCTGGCTCTTCGGCTCTGAGAGCACAGGCCAGACGTTCGTGCTCTACTGACTGTGCTGCCTGGCAGTCAAGAGCAACGTGCAGGGAAGTTGGATTCAAATGAACTTCTAGGTATGAAAGTGAGGAGCGACAGCAATGATGGAGGCACTGTTGCAAAGCTGACTGTGTGCTGAAGATTCTGAGCACCAGCTTTCCCTCCTGGCTCTTCGACTGTGGGAGCAGACGGCAACCATTCGTGCTCTACTCACTGTGCTGCTGGGCAGCCAAGAGCAAGCTCCGAAGAGGGTGCATTCAAATGGACCATTAGGTATGAAAGCGAGGAGCGACAGCATTGGTGGTGACACCGTTGAGAAGCTGACTGTGTGCTGAAGATTCTGAGCACATGCTTTCCCTCCTGGCTCTTCGGCTCTGTGAGCAGAGGCCAGACGTTCGTGCACTAATCGCTGTGCCCCTGGAAAGCCGACAAAAAGCTTTGGAGACGTTGCATTCAAATGGATTTTTAGGTATGAAACCGGGGAGGGACAGCAATGATGGTGACATGGTTGCAAAGCTGACTGTGTGCTGAAGATGCCCAGCACATGCTTTCCCTAGCGGCTCTTCGGCTCTGGGAGCAGAGGCCAGACGTTCGTGCACTAATCGCTCTGCCCCTGGGCAGCTGAGAAGCAGCTTTGGAGACGTTGCATTCAAATGTACTTTTAGGTATGAAAGCGAAGAGTGACAGCAAAAATGGTGACCCCGTTGCAATCCTGACAGTGTGCTGAAGATGCCCAGCACATGCTTTCCCTCCTGGCTCTTCGGCTCTGGGAGCAGAGGCCAGACGTTCGTGCACTAATCGCTCTGCCCCTGGGCAGCTTAGAAGCAGCTTTGGAGAGGTTGCATTCAAATGTACTTTTAGGTATGAAACCAAGGAGTGACAGCAATAATGGTGACACCGTTGCAATCCTGACAGTGTGCTGAAGATGCCCAGCACATGCTTTCACTCCTGGCTCTTCGACTGTGGGAGCAGACGGCAACCGTTCGTGCTCTACTCACTGTGCTGCTGGGCAGCCGAGAGCACGCTCCGAAAACGGTGCATTCAAATGGACCTTTAGGTATGAAACCGAGGAGCGACAGCTATGATGGTGACACCGTTGCAAAGCTGACTGTGTGCTGAAGATGCCCAGCACATGCTTTCCCTCCTGGCTCTTCGGCTCTGAGAGCACAGGCCAGACGTTCGTGCTCTACTGACTGTGCTGCCTGGCAGTCAAGAGCAACGTGCAGGGAAGTTGGATTCAAATGAACTTCTAGGTATGAAAGTGAGGAGCGACAGCAATGATGGAGGCACTGTTGCAAAGCTGACTGTGTGCTGAAGATTCTGAGCACCAGCTTTCCCTCCTGGCTCTTCGACTGTGGGAGCAGACGGCAACCATTCGTGCTCTACTCACTGTGCTGCTGGGCAGCCAAGAGCAAGCTCCGAAGAGGGTGCATTCAAATGGACCATTAGGTATGAAAGCGAGGAGCGACAGCATTGGTGGTGACACCGTTGCAATCCTGACTGTGTGCTGAAGATTCTGAGCACATGCTTTCCCTCCTGGCTCTTCGGCTCTGTGAGCAGAGGCCAGACGTTCGTGCACTAATCGCTGTGCCCCTGGAAAGCCGACAAAAAGCTTTGGAGACGTTGCATTCAAATGGATTTTTAGGTATGAAACCGGGGAGGGACAGCAATGATGGTGACATGGTTGCAAAGCTGACTGTGTGCTGAAGATGCCCAGCACATGCTTTCCCTAGCGGCTCTTCGGCTCTGGGAGCAGAGGCCAGACGTTCGTGCACTAATCGCTCTGCCCCTGGGCAGCTGAGAAGCAGCTTTGGAGACGTTGCATTCAAATGTACTTTTAGGTATGAAAGCGAAGAGTGACAGCAAAAATGGTGACCCCGTTGCAATCCTGACAGTGTGCTGAAGATGCCCAGCACATGCTTTCCCTCCTGGCTCTTCGGCTCTGGGAGCAGAGGCCAGACGTTCGTGCACTAATCGCTCTGCCCCTGGGCAGCTTAGAAGCAGCTTTGGAGAGGTTGCATTCAAATGTACTTTTAGGTATGAAACCAAGGAGTGACAGCAATAATGGTGACACCGTTGCAATCCTGACAGTGTGCTGAAGATGCCCAGCACATGCTTTCACTCCTGGCTCTTCGACTGTGGGAGCAGACGGCAACCGTTCGTGCTCTACTCACTGTGCTGCTGGGCAGCCGAGAGCAGGCTCCGAAAACGGTGCATTCAAATGGACCTTTAGGTATGAAACCGAGGAGCGACAGCTATGATGGTGACACCGTTGCAAAGCTGACTGTGTGCTGAAGATGCCCAGCACATGATTTCCCTCCTGGCTCTTCGGCTCTGGGAGCAGAGGCCAGACGTTCGTGCTCTAGTCGCTGTGCCCCGGGGCAGCTGAGAAGCAGCTTTGGAGAGGTTGCATTCAAATGTACTTTTAGGTATTAAACCGAAAAGTGACAGCAATAATGGTGACACCGTTGCAATCCCGACTGTGTGCTGAAGATGCCCAGCACATGCTTTCACTCCTGGTTCTTCGGCTCTGGGAGCAGAGGCCAGACGTTCGTGCACTAATCGCTGTGCCCCTGGAAAGCCGAGAAAAAGCTTTGGAGACGTTGCATTCAAATGGATTTTTAGGTATGAAACCGGGGAGCGACAGCAATGATGGTGACATGGTTGCAAAGCTGACTGTGTGCTGAAGATGCCCAGCACATGCTTTCCCTAGTGGCTCTTCGGCTCTGGGAGCAGAGGCCAGACGTTCGTGCACTAATCGCTCTGCCCCTGGGCACCTGAGAAGCAGCTTTGGAGACGTTGCGTTCAAATGTACTTTTAGGTATGAAAGCGAAGAGTGACAGCAAAAATGGTGACACCGTTGCAATCGTGACTGTGTGCTGAAGATGCCCAGCACATGCTTTCCCTCCTGGCTCTTCGGCTCTGGGAGCAGAGGCCAGACGTTCGTGCTCTACTGACTGTGCTGCTGGGCAGCCAAGAGCAAGCTCCGAAGAGGGTGCACTCAAATGGACCTTTAGGTATGAAACCGAGGAGCGACAGCAATGATGGTGACACCGTTGCAAAGCTGACTGTGTGCTGAAGATGCCCAGCACATGCTTTCCCTCCTGGCTCTTCGGCTCTGGGAGTACAGGCAAGACGTTCGTGCACTAATCCCTGTGCCCCTGGGCAGCCGAGAACAAGCTTTGGAGATGTTGCATTCAAATGGATTTTTAGGTATGAAACCGAGGAGCGACAGCAATGATGGTGACATGTTTGCAAAGCTGACTGTGTGCTGAAGATGCCCAGCACATGCTTTCCCTCCTGGCTCTTCGGCTCTGGGAGCAGAGGCCAGACGTTCGTGCACTAGTCGCTGTTCCCCGGGGCAACTGAGAAGCAGCTTTGGAGAGGTTGCATTCAAATGGACTTTTCTGTATGAAACCGAGGAGTGACAGCAATAATGGTGACACCGTTGCAATCCTGACTGTGTGCTGAAGATGCCCAGCACATGCTTTCAATCCGGGCTCTTCGGCTCTGGGAGCAGAGGCCAGACGTTCGTGCACTAATCGCTGTGCCCCTATGCAGCCGAGAAAAAGCTTTGGAGACGTTGCATTCAAATGGATTTTTAGGTATGAAACCGAGGAGTGACAGCATTAATGGTTACACCGTTGCAATCCTGACAGTGTGCTGAAGATGCCCAGCACATGCTTTCCCTCCTGGCTCTTCGACTGTGGGAGCAGACGGCAACCGTTCGTACCCTACTCACTGTGCTGCTGGGCAATCGAGAGCAAGCGCCAAAGAGGGTGCATTCAAATGGACCTTTAGGTATGAAACCGAGGAGCGACAGCAATGATGGTGACACCATTGCAAAGCTGACTCAGTGCTGAAGATGCCCAGCACATGCTTTCCCTCCTGGCTCTTCGGCTCTGGGAGCAGAGGCCAGACGTTCGTGCTCTAATCTCTGTGCTGCTGGGCAGCCGAGAGCAAGCTCCGAAGAGGGTGCATTCAAATGGATTTTTAGGTATGAAACCGAGGAGCGACAGCAATGATGGTGACACCGTTGCAAAGCTGAGTGTGTGCTGAAGATGCCCAGCACATGCTTTCCCTCCTGGCTCTTCGGCTCTGGGAGCAGAGGCCAGACGTTCGTGCACTAATCGCTGTGCCCCTGGGCAGCCGAGAACAAGCTTTGGAGAGGTTGCACTCAAATGGACTTTTAAGTATGAAACCGAGGAGCGACAGCAATGATGGTGACACCGTTGCAAAGCTGACTGTGTGCTGAAGATGCCCAGCACATGCTTTCAGTCCGGGCTCTTCGGCTCTGTGAGCAGAGGCCGGACGTTCGTGCACTAATCGCTGTGCCCCTGGGCAGCTCAGAGCAAGCTCCGGAGAGGTTGCATTCAAATGGACTTTTAGTTATGAAACCGAAGAGCGACAGCAATGATGGTGACACCGTTGCAAAGCTGAGTGTGTGCTGAAGATGCCCAGCACATGCTTTCCCTCCTGGCTCTTCGGCTCTGGGAGCAGAGGCCAGACGTTCGTGCTCTAGTCGCTTCGCCCCGGGGCAGCTGAGAAGCAGCTTTGGAGAGGTTGCATTCAAATGGACTTTTAGGTATGAAACCGAGGAGTGACAGCAATAATGGTGACACCGTTGCAATCCTGACTGTGTGCTGAAGATGCCCAGCACATGCTTTCCCTCCTGGCTCTTCGGCTCTGGGAGCACAGGCAAGACGTTCGTGCACTAATCGCTGTGCTGCTGGGCAGCCGAGAACAAGCTTTGGAGACGTTGCATTCAAATGGATTTTTAGGTATGAAACTGGGGAGCGACAGCAATGTTGGCGACATGGTTGCAAAGCTGACTGTGTGCTGAAGATGCCCAGCACATGATTTCCCTCGTGGCTCTTCAGCTCTGGGAGCAGAGGCCAGACGTTTGTGCACTAATCGCTGTGCCCCTGGGCAGCCGAGAAGAAGCTTTGGAGAGGTTGCACTCAAATGGACTTTTAAGTATGAAACCGAGGAGCGACAGCAATGATGGTGACACCGTTGCAATCCTGACTGTGTGCTGAAGTTGCCCAGCACATGATTTCCCTCCTGGCTCTTCGGCTCTGGGAGCAGAGGCCAGACGTTCGTGCACTAATCGCTGTGCCCCGGGGCAGCTGAGAAGCAGCTTTGGAGAGGTTGCATTCAAATGGACTTTTAGGTATGAAACCGAGGAGTGACAGCCATAATGGTGACACCGTTGCAATCCTGACTGTGTGCTGAAGATGCCCAGCACATGCTTTCACTCCTGGCTCTTCGGCTCTGGGAGCAGAGGCCAGACGTTCGTGCACTAGTCGCTCTGCCCCTGGGAAGCCGAGAAAAAGCTTTGGAGACGTTCCATTCAAATGGATTTTTAGGTATGAAACCGAGGAGCAACAGCAATGATGGTGACTCCGTTGCAAAGCTGACTGTGTGCTGAAGATGCCCAGCACATGCTTTCCCTCCTGGCTCTTCGGCTCTGGGAGCACAGGCAAGACGTTCGTGCACTAATCCCTGTGCCCCTGGGCAGCCGAGAACAAGCTTTGGAGATGTTGCATTCAAATGGATTTTTAGGTATGAAACCGAGGAGCGACAGCAATGATGGTGACATGGTTGCAAAGCTGACTGTGTGCTGAAGATGCCCAGCACATGCTTTCCCTCCTGGCTCTTCGGATCTGGGAGCAGAGGCCAGACGTTCGTGCACTAATCGCTGTGCCCCTGGGCAGCTGAGAAGCAGCTTTGGAGACGTTGCATTCAAATGAACTTTTAGGTATGAAAGCGAAGAGTGACAGCAATAATGGTGACACCGTTGCAATCGTGACTTTGTGCTGAAGATGCCCAGCGCATGCTTTCCCTCATGGCTCTTCGGCTCTGGGAGCAGAGGCCAGACGTTCGTGCACTAATCCCTGTGCCCCTGGGCAGCCGAGAACAAGCTTTGGAGAGGTTGCACTCAAATGGACTTTTAAGTATGAAACCGAGGAGCGCCAGCAATGATGGTGACACCGTTGCAAAGCTGACTGTGTGCTGAAGATGCCCAGCACATGCTTTCCCTCCTGGCTCTTCGGCTCTGGGAGCAGAGGCCAGACGTTCGTGCTCTAATCGCTGTGCTGCTGGGCAGCCAAGAGCAAGCTCCGAAGAGGGTGCATTCAAATGGACCTTTAGGTATGAAAGCGAGGAGCAACAGCAATGATGGTGACACCGTTGCAATCCTGACTTTGTGCTGAAGATGCCCAGCACATGCTTTCCCTCCTGGCTCTTCGGCTCTGGGAGCAGAGGCCAGACGTTTGTGCACTAATCGCTCTGCCCCTGGGCAGCTCAGAAGCAGCTTTGGAGACCTTGCATTCAAATGTACTTTTAGGTATGAAAGCAAAGAGTGAGAGCAATGATGGTGACACCGTTGCAAAGCTGACTGTGTGCTGAAGATGCCCAGCACATGATTTCCCTCCTGGCTCTTCGGCTCTGGGAGCAGAGGCCAGACGTTCCTGCACTAATCACTGTGCCCCAGGGCGGCCGAGAACAAGCTCCGGAGAGGTTTCATTCAAATGGACCTTTAGTTATGAAACCGAAGAGCGACAGCAATGATGGTGACACCGTTGCAAAGCTGAGTGTGTGCTGAAGATGCCCAGCACATGCTTTCCCTCCTGGCTCTTCGGCTCTGGGAGCAGAGGCCAGACGTTCGTGCTCTAGTCGCTGTGCCCCGGGGCAGCTGAGAAGCAGCTTTGGAGAGGTTGCATTCAAATGGACTTTTAGGTATGAAACCAAGGAGTGACAGCAATAATGGTGACACCGTTGCAATCCTGACTGTGTGCTGAAGATGCCCAGCACATGCTTTCAGTCCGGGCCCTTCGGCTCTGGGAGCAGAGGCAAGACGTTCGTGCACTAATCGCTGTGCTGCTGGGCAGCCGAGAACAGGCTTTGGAGATGTTGCATTCAAATGGATTTTTAGGTATGAAACGGGGGAGCGAGAGCAATGATGGCGACATGGTTGTAAAGCTGACTGTGTGCTGAAGATGCCCAGCACATGCTTTCACTCCTGGCTCTTCGGCTCTGGGAGCAGAGGCCAGACGTTCGTGCTCTACTGACTGTGCTGCTGGGCAGCCAAGAGCAAGCGCCGAAGAGGTTGCATTCAAATGGACCTTTAGGTATGAAAGCGAGGAGCGACAGCAATGATGGTGACACCGTTGCAATCCTGCCAGTGTGCTGAAGATGCCCAGCACATGCTTTCCCTCCTGGCTCTTCGGCTCTGGGAGCAGAGGTCAGACGTTCGTGCACTAATCGCTGTGCCCCTGGGCAGCTGAAAAACAGCTTTGGAGAGGTTGCATTCAAATGTACTTTTAGGTATGAAACTGAGGAGTGAGGACATTAATGGTTACACTGTTGCAATCCTGACAGTGTGCTGAAGATGCCCAGCACATGCTTTCCCTCCTGGCTCTTCGGCTCTGGGAGCAGAGGCCAGACGTTCGTGCACTAATCGCTGTGCTGCTGGGCAGCCGAGAAAAAGCTTTGGAGACGTTGCATTGAAATGGATTTTTAGGTATGAAACCGAGGAGCGACAGCAATGATGGTGACATGGTTGCAAAGCTGACTGTGTGCTGAAGATGACCAGCACATGCTTTCTCTCCTGGCTCTTTGGCTCTGGGTGCAGAGGCCAGACGTCCATGCACTAATCGCTGTGCCCCTGGGCAGCCGAGAACAAGCTTTGGAGAGGTTGCACTCAAATGGACTTTTAAGTATGAAACCGAGGAGCGCCAGCAATGATGGTGACACCGTTGCAAAGCTGACTGTGTGCTGAAGATGCCCAGCACATGCTTTCCCTCCTGGCTCTTCGGCTCTGGGAGCAGAGGCAAGACGTTCGTGCACTAATCCCTGTGCCCCTGGGCAGCCGAGAACAAGCTTTGGAGATGTTGCATTCAAATGGATTTTTAGGTATGAAACCGAGGAGCGACAGCAATGATGGTGACATGGTTGCAAAGCTGACTGTGTGCTGAAGATGCCCAGCACATGCTTTCCCTCCTGGCTCTTCGGCTCTGGGAGCAGAGGCCAGACGTTCGTGCACTAATCCCTGTGCCCCTGGGCTGCCGAGAACAAGCTTTGGAGACGTTGCACTCAAATGGACTTTTAAGTATGAAACCGAGGAGCGACAGAAATGATGGTGACACCGTTGCAAAGCTGACTGTGTGCTGAAGATGCCCAGCACATGCTTTCCCTCCTGGCTCTTCGGCTCTGGGAGCAGAGGCCAGACGTTCGTGCACTAATCGCTGTGCCCCTGGGCAGCTGAGAAGCAGCTTTGGAGACGTTGCATTCAAATGAACTTTTAGGTATGAAAGCGAAGAGTGACAGCAATAATGGTGACACCGTTGCAATCGTGACTTTGTGCTGAAGATGCCCAGCACATGCTTTCCCTTCTGGCTCTTCGGCTCTGGGAGCAGAGGCCAGACGTTCGTGCTCTAATCGCTGTGCTGCTGGGCAGCCAAGAGCAAGCTCCAAAGAGGGTGCATTCAAATGGACCTTTAGGTAAGAAAGCGAGGAGCGACAGCAATGATGGTGACACCGTTGCAAAGCTGACTGTGTGCTGAAGATGCCCAGCACATGCTTTCCCTCCTGGCTCTTCGGCTCTGGGAGCAGAGGCAAGACGTTCGTGCACTAATCCCTGTGCCCCTGGGAAGCTGAGAAAAAGCTTTGGAGACGTTGCATTCAAATGGATTTTTAGGAATGAAACCGAGGAGCGACAGCAATGATGGTGACACCGTTGCAAAGCTGACTGTGTGCTGAAGATGCCCAGCACATGCTTTCCCTCCTGGCTCTTCGGCTCTGGGAGCAGAGGCAAGACGTTCGTGCACTAATCCCTGTGCCCGTGGGCAGCCGAGAACAAGCTTTGGAGATGTTGCATTCAAATGGATTTTTAGGTATGAAACCGAGGAGCGACAGCAATGATGGTGACATGGTTGCAAAGCTGACTGTGTGCTGAAGATGCCCAGCACATGCTTTCCCTCCTGGCTCTTCGGCTCTGAGAGCAGAGGCCAGACGTTCGTGCACTAATCGCTCTGCCCCTGGGCAGCTGAGAAGCAGCTTTGGAGACGTTGCATTCAAATGTACTTTTAGGTATGAAAGCGAAGAGTGACAGCAATAATGGTGACACCGTTGCAATCGTGACTGTGTGCTGAAGATGCCCAGCACATGCTTTCCCTCCTGGCTCTTCGGCTCTGGGAGCAGAGGCCAGACGTTCGTGCTCTAATCGCTGTGCTGCTGGGCAGCCAAGAGCAAGCTCCGAAGAGGGTGCATTCAAATGGACCTTTAGGTATGAAAGCGAGGAGCGACAGCAATGATGGTGACACCGTTGCAATCCTGACTTTGTGCTGAAGATGCCCAGCACATGCTTTCCCTCCTGGCTCTTCGGCTCTGGGAGCAGAGGCCAGACGTTTGTGCACTAATCGCTCTGCCCCTGGGCAGCTCAGAAGCAGCTTTGGAGACCTTGCATTCAAATGTACTTTTAGGTATGAAAGCAAAGAGTGAGAGCAATGATGGTGACACCGTTGCAAAGCTGACTGTGTGCTGAAGATGCCCAGCACATGATTTCCCTCCTGGCTCTTCGGCTCTGGGAGCAGAGGCCAGACGTTCCTGCACTAATCACTGTGCCCCAGGGCGGCCGAGAACAAGCTCCGGAGAGGTTTCATTCAAATGGACCTTTAGTTATGAAACCGAAGAGCGACAGCAATGATGGTGACACCGTTGCAAAGCTGAGTGTGTGCTGAAGATGCCCAGCACATGCTTTCCCTCCTGGCTCTTCGGCTCTGGGAGCAGAGGCCAGACGTTCGTGCACTAGTCGCTGTTCCCCGGGGCAACTGAGAAGCAGCTTTGGAGAGGTTGCATTCAAATGGACTTTTCGGTATGAAACCGAGGAGTGACAGCAATAATGGTGACACCGTTGCAATCCTGACTGTGTGCTGAAGATGCCCAGCACATGCTTTCAATCCGGGCTCTTCGGCTCTGGGAGCAGAGGCCAGACGTTCGTGCACTAATCGCTGTGCCCCTATGCAGCCGAGAAAAAGCTTTGGAGACGTTGCATTCAAATGGATTTTTAGGTATGAAACCGAGGAGTGACAGCATTAATGGTTACACCGTTGCAATCCTGACAGTGTGCTGAAGATGCCCAGCACATGCTTTCCCTCCTGGCTCTTCGACTGTGGGAGCAGACGGCAACCGTTCGTACCCTACTCACTGTGCTGCTGGGCAGCCGAGAGCAAGCGCCGAAGAGGGTGCTTTCAAATGGACCTTTAGGTATGAAACCGAGGAGCGACAGCAATGATGGTGACACCATTGCAAAGCTGACTCAGTGCTGAAGATGCCCAGCACATGCTTTCCCTCCTGGCTCTTCGGCTCTGGGAGCAGAGGCCAGACGTTCGTGCTCTAATCTCTGTGCTGCTGGGCAGCCGAGAGCAAGCTCCGAAGAGGGTGCATTCAAATGGATTTTTAGGTATGAAACCGAGGAGCGACAGCAATGATGGTGACACCGTTGCAAAGCTGAGTGTGTGCTGAAGATGCCCAGCACATGCTTTCCCTCCTGGCTCTTCGGCTCTGGGAGCAGAGGCCAGACGTTCGTGCACTAATCGCTGTGCCCCTGGGCAGCCGAGAACAAGCTTTGGAGAGGTTGCACTCAAATGGACTTTTAAGTATGAAACCGAGGAGCGACAGCAATGATGGTGACACCGTTGCAAAGCTGACTGTGTGCTGAAGATGCCCAGCACATGCTTTCAGTCCGGGCTCTTCGGCTCTGTGAGCAGAGGCCGGACGTTCGTGCACTAATCGCTGTGCCCCTGGGCAGCTCAGAGGAAGCTCCGGAGAGGTTGCATTCAAATGGACTTTTAGTTATGAAACCGAAGAGCGACAGCAATGATGGTGACACCGTTGCAAAGCTGAGTGTGTGCTGAATATGCCCAGCACATACTTTCCCTCCTGGCTCTTCGGCTCTGGGAGCAGAGGCCAGACGTTCGTGCTCTAGTCGCTGTGCCCCGGGGCAGCTGAGAAGCAGCTTTGGAGAGGTTGCATTCAAATGGACTTTTAGGTATGAAACCGAGGAGTGACAGCAATAATGGTGACACCGTTGCAATCCTGACTGTGTGCTGAAGATGCCCAGCACATGCTTTCAGTCCGGGCCCTTCGGCTCTGGGAGCAGAGGCAAGACGTTCGTGCACTAATCGCTGTGCTGCTGGGCAGCCGAGAACAGGCTTTGGAGATGTTGCATTCAAATGGATTTTTAGGTATGAAACGGGGGAGCGAGAGCAATGATGGCGACATGGTTGTAAAGCTGACTGTGTGCTGAAGATGCCCAGCACATGCTTTCACTCCTGGCTCTTCGGCTCTGGGAGCAGAGGCCAGACGTTCGTGCTCTACTGACTGTGCTGCTGGGCAGCCAAGAGCAAGCGCCGAAGAGGTTGCATTCAAATGGACCTTTAGGTATGAAAGCGAGGAGCGACAGCAATGATGGTGACACCGTTGCAATCCTGCCAGTGTGCTGAAGATGCCCAGCACATGCTTTCCCTCCTGGCTCTTCGGCTCTGGGAGCAGAGGTCAGACGTTCGTGCACTAATCGCTGTGCCCCTGGGCAGCTGAAAAACAGCTTTGGAGAGGTTGCATTCAAATGTACTTTTAGGTATGAAACTGAGGAGTGAGGACATTAATGGTTACACTGTTGCAATCCTGACAGTGTGCTGAAGATGCCCAGCACATGCTTTCCCTCCTGGCTCTTCGGCTCTGGGAGCAGAGGCCAGACGTTCGTGCACTAATCGCTGTGCTGCTGGGCAGCCGAGAAAAAGCTTTGGAGACGTTGCATTGAAATGGATTTTTAGGTATGAAACCGAGGAGCGACAGCAATGATGGTGACATGGTTGCAAAGCTGACTGTGTGCTGAAGATGACCAGCACATGCTTTCTCTCCTGGCTCTTTGGCTCTGGGTGCAGAGGCCAGACGTCCATGCACTAATCGCTGTGCCCCTGGGCAGCCGAGAACAAGCTTTGGAGAGGTTGCACTCAAATGGACTTTTAAGTATGAAACCGAGGAGCGCCAGCAATGATGGTGACACCGTTGCAAAGCTGACTGTGTGCTGAAGATGCCCAGCACATGCTTTCCCTCCTGGCTCTTCGGCTCTGGGAGCAGAGGCAAGACGTTCGTGCACTAATCCCTGTGCCCCTGGGCAGCCGAGAACAAGCTTTGGAGATGTTGCATTCAAATGGATTTTTAGGTATGAAACCGAGGAGCGACAGCAATGATGGTGACATGGTTGCAAAGCTGACTGTGTGCTGAAGATGCCCAGCACATGCTTTCCCTCCTGGCTCTTCGGCTCTGGGAGCAGAGGCCAGACGTTCGTGCACTAATCCCTGTGCCCCTGGGCTGCCGAGAACAAGCTTTGGAGACGTTGCACTCAAATGGACTTTTAAGTATGAAACCGAGGAGCGACAGAAATGATGGTGACACCGTTGCAAAGCTGACTGTGTGCTGAAGATGCCCAGCACATGCTTTCCCTCCTGGCTCTTCGGCTCTGGGAGCAGAGGCCAGACGTTCGTGCACTAATCTCTGTGCCCCTGGGCAGCTGAGAAGCAGCTTTGGAGACGTTGCATTCAAATGAACTTTTAGGTATGAAAGCGAAGAGTGACAGCAATAATGGTGACACCGTTGCAATCGTGACTTTGTGCTGAAGATGCCCAGCACATGCTTTCCCTTCTGGCTCTTCGGCTCTGGGAGCAGAGGCCAGACGTTCGTGCTCTAATCGCTGTGCTGCTGGGCAGCCAAGAGCAAGCTCCAAAGAGGGTGCATTCAAATGGACCTTTAGGTAAGAAAGCGAGGAGCGACAGCAATGATGGTGACACCGTTGCAAAGCTGACTGTGTGCTGAAGATGCCCAGCACATGCTTTCCCTCCTGGCTCTTCGGCTCTGGGAGCAGAGGCAAGACGTTCGTGCACTAATCCCTGTGCCCCTGGGAAGCTGAGAAAAAGCTTTGGAGACGTTGCATTCAAATGGATTTTTAGGAATGAAACCGAGGAGCGACAGCAATGATGGTGACACCGTGGCAAAGCTGACTGTGTGCTGAAGATGCCCAGCACATGCTTTCCCTCCTGGCTCTTCGGCT
This sequence comes from Pezoporus flaviventris, assembly GCF_033815535.1. Lineage (NCBI taxonomy): Eukaryota > Metazoa > Chordata > Aves > Psittaciformes > Psittacidae > Pezoporus > Pezoporus flaviventris. The sequence continues at coordinate 830,926 of NW_026892660.1, read as the reverse complement.
CTGGGAGCAGAGGCAAGACGTTCGTGCACTAATCCCTGTGCCCGTGGGCAGCCGAGAACAAGCTTTGGAGATGTTGCATTCAAATGGATTTTTAGGTATGAAACCGAGGAGCGACAGCAATGATGGTGACATGGTTGCAAAGCTGACTGTGTGCTGAAGATGCCCAGCACATGCTTTCCCTCCTGGCTCTTCGGCTCTGAGAGCAGAGGCCAGACGTTCGTGCACTAATCGCTCTGCCCCTGGGCAGCTGAGAAGCAGCTTTGGAGACGTTGCATTCAAATGTACTTTTAGGTATGAAAGCGAAGAGTGACAGCAATAATGGTGACACCGTTGCAATCGTGACTGTGTGCTGAAGATGCCCAGCACATGCTTTCCCTCCTGGCTCTTCGGCTCTGGGAGCAGAGGCCAGACGTTCGTGCTCTACTGACTGTGCGGCTGGGCAGCCAAGAGCAAGCGCCGAAGAGGTTGCATTCAAATGGACCTTTAGTTATGAAAGCGAGGAGCGACAGCAATGATGGTGACACCGTTGCAATCCTGCCAGTGTGCTGAAGATGCCCAGCACATGCTTTCCCTCCTGGCTCTTCGGCTCTGGGAGCAGAGGTCAGACGTTCGTGCACTAATCGCTGTGCCCCTGGGCAGCTGAGAAACAGCTTTGGAGAGGTTGCATTCAAATGTACTTTTAGGTATGAAACCGAGGAGTGAGAGCATTAATGGTTACACCGTTGCAATCCTGACAGTGTGCTGAAGATGCCCAGCACATGCTTTCCCTCCTGGCTCTTCGGCTCTGGGAGCAGAGGCCAGACGTTCGTGCACTAATCGCTGTGCCCGTGGGCAGCCGAGAAAAAGCTTTGGAGACGTTGCATTGAAATGGATTTTTAGGTATGAAACCGAGGAGCGACAGCAATGATGGTGACACCATTGCAAAGCTGACTCTGTGCTGAAGATGCCCAGCACATGCTTTCCCTCCTGGCTCTTCGGCTCTGGGAGCAGAGGCCAGACGTTCGTGCTCTACTGACTGTGCTGCTGGGCAGCCAAGAGCAAGCTCCAAAGAGGGTGCATTCAAATGGACCTTTAGGTATGAAAGCGAGGAGCGACAGCAATGATGGTGACACCGTTGCAATGCTGACTGTGTGCTGAAGATGCCCAGCACATGCTTTCCCTCCTGGCTCTTCGGCTCTGGGTGCAGAGGCCAGACGTTCGTGCACTAATCGCTGTGCCCCTGGGCAGCCGAGAAAAAGCTTTGGAGACGTTGCATTCAAATGGATTTTTAGGTATGAAACCGAGGAGCGACAGCAATGATAGTGACATGGTTGCAAAGCTGTCTGTGTGCTGAAGATGCCCAGCATATGATTTCCCTCCTGGCTCGTCGGCTCTGGGAGCAGAGGCCAGACGTTCGTGCACTAATCGCTCTGCCCCTGGGCAGCTGAGAAGCAGCTTTGGAGACGTTGCATTCAAATGAACTTTTAGGTATGAAAGCGAAGAGTGACAGCAATAATGGTGACACCGTTGCAATCTTGACTGTGTGCTGAAGATGCCCAGCACATGCTTTCCCTCCTGGCTCTTCGGCTCTGGGAGCAGAGGCCAGACGTTCGTGCTCTACTGACTGTGCGGCTGGGCAGCCAAGAGCAAGCGCCGAAGAGGTTGCATTCAAATGGACCTTTAGGTATGAAAGCGAGGAGCGACAGCAATGATGGTGACACCGTTGCAATCCTGCCAGTGTGCTGAAGATGCCCAGCACATGCTTTCCCTCCTGGCTCTTCGGCTCTGGGAGCAGAGGCCAGACGTTCGTGCTCTAATCGCTGTGCTGCTGGGCAGCTAAGAGCAAGCTCCAAAGAGGGTGCATTCAAATGGACCTTTAGGTAAGAAAGCGAGGAGCGACAGCAATGATGGTGACACCGTTGCAAAGCTGACTGTGTGCTGAAGATGCCCAGCACATGCTTTCCCTCCTGGCTCTTCGGCTCTGGGAGCAGAGGCCAGACGTTCGTGCACTAATCGCTGTGCCCCTGGGCAGCTGAGAAGCAGCTTTGGAGACGTTGCATTCAAATGTACTTTTAGGTATGAAAGCAAAGAGTGACAGCAATGATGGTGACACTGTTGCAAAGCTGACTGTGTGCTGAAGATGCCCAGCACATGCTTTCACTCCTGGCTCTTCGGCTCTGGGAGCAGAGGCCAGACGTTCGTGCACTAGTCGCTCTGCCCCTGGGAAGCCGAGAAAAAGCTTTGGAGACGTTCCATTCAAATGGATTTTTAGGTATGAAACCGAGGAGCAACAGCAATGATGGTGACTCCGTTGCAAAGCTGACTGTGTGCTGAAGATGCCCAGCACATGCTTTCCCTCCTGGCTCTTCGGATCTGGGAGCACAGGCAAGACGTTCGTGCACTAATCCCTGTGCCCCTGGGCAGCCGAGAACAAGCTTTGGAGATGTTGCATTCAAATGGATTTTTAGGTATGAAACCGAGGAGCGACAGCAATGATGGTGACATGGTTGCAAAGCTGACTGTGTGCTGAAGATGCCCAGCACATGCTTTCCCTCCTGGCTCTTCGGATCTGGGAGCAGAGGCCAGACGTTCGTGCACTAATCGCTGTGCCCCTGGGCAGCTGAGAAGCAGCTTTGGAGACGTTGCATTCAAATGAACTTTTAGGTATGAAAGCGAAGAGTGACAGCAATAATGGTGACACCGTTGCAATCGTGACTTTGTGCTGAAGATGCCCAGCGCATGCTTTCCCTCATGGCTCTTCGGCTCTGGGAGCAGAGGCCAGACGTTCGTGCACTAATCCCTGTGCCCCTGGGCAGCCGAGAACAAGCTTTGGAGAGGTTGCACTCAAATGGACTTTTAAGTATGAAACCGAGGAGCGCCAGCAATGATGGTGACACCGTTGCAAAGCTGACTGTGTGCTGAAGATGCCCAGCATATGCTTTCCCTCCTGGCTCTTCGGCTCTGGGAGCAGAGGCCAGACGTTCGTGCTCTAATCGCTGTGCTGCTGGGCAGCCAAGAGCAAGCTCCGAAGAGGGTGCATTCAAATGGACCTTTAGGTATGAAAGCGAGGAGCGACAGCAATGATGGTGACACCGTTGCAATCCTGACTTTGTGCTGAAGATGCCCAGCACATGCTTTCCCTCCTGGCTCTTCGGCTCTGGGAGCAGAGGCCAGACGTTTGTGCACTAATCGCTCTGCCCCTGGGCAGCTCAGAAGCAGCTTTGGAGACCTTGCATTCAAATGTACTTTTAGGTATGAAAGCAAAGAGTGAGAGCAATGATGGTGACACCGTTGCAAAGCTGACTGTGTGCTGAAGATGCCCAGCACATGATTTCCCTCCTGGCTCTTCGGCTCTGGGAGCAGAGGCCAGACGTTCCTGCACTAATCGCTGTGCCCCTGGGCGGCCGAGAACAAGCTCCGGAGAGGTTTCATTCAAATGGACTTTTAGTTATGAAACCGAACAGCGACAGCAATGATGGTGACACCGTTGCAAAGCTGAGTGTGTGCTGAAGATGCCCAGCACATGCTTTCCCTCCTGGCTCTTCGGCTCTGGGAGCAGAGGCCAGACGTTCGTGCACTAGTCGCTGTTCCCCGGGGCAACTGAGAAGCAGCTTTGGAGAGGTTGCATTCAAATGGACTTTTCGGTATGAAACCGAGGAGTGACAGCAATAATGGTGACACCGTTGCAATCCTGACTGTGTGCTGAAGATGCCCAGCACATGCTTTCAATCCGGGCTCTTCGGCTCTGGGAGCAGAGGCCAGACGTTCGTGCACTAATCGCTGTGCCCCTATGCAGCCGAGAAAAAGCTTTGGAGACGTTGCATTCAAATGGATTTTTAGGTATGAAACCGAGGAGTGACAGCATTAATGGTTACACCGTTGCAATCCTGACAGTGTGCTGAAGATGCCCAGCACATGCTTTCCCTCCTGGCTCTTCGACTGTGGGAGCAGACGGCAACCGTTCGTACCCTACTCACTGTGCTGCTGGGCAGCCGAGAGCAAGCGCCGAAGAGGGTGCATTCAAATGGACCTTTAGGTATGAAACCGAGGAGCGACAGCAATGAATGTGACACCATTGCAAAGCTGACTCAGTGCTGAAGATGCCCAGCACATGCTTTCCCTCCTGGCTCTTCGGCTCTGGGAGCAGAGGCCAGACGTTCGTGCTCTAATCTCTGTGCTGCTGGGCAGCCGAGAGCAAGCTCCGAAGAGGGTGCATTCAAATGGGTTTTTAGGTATGAAACCGAGGAGCGACAGCAATGATGGTGACACCGTTGCAAAGCTGAGTGTGTGCTGAAGATGCCCAGCACATGCTTTCCCTCCTGGCTCTTCGGCTCTGGGAGCAGAGGCCAGACGTTCGTGCACTAATCGCTGTGCCCCTGGGCAGCCGAGAACAAGCTTTGGAGAGGTTGCACTCAAATGGACTTTTAAGTATGAAACCGAGGAGCGACAGCAATGATGGTGACACCGTTGCAAAGCTGACTGTGTGCTGAAGATGCCCAGCACATGCTTTCAGTCCGGGCTCTTCGGCTCTGTGAGCAGAGGCCGGACGTTCGTGCACTAATCGCTGTGCCCCTGGGCAGCTCAGAGCAAGCTCCGGAGAGGTTGCATTCAAATGGACTTTTAGTTATGAAACCGAAGAGCGACAGCAATGATGGTGACACCGTTGCAAAGCTGAGTGTGTGCTGAAGATGCCCAGCACATGCTTTCCCTCCTGGCTCTTCGGCTCTGGGAGCAGAGGCCAGACGTTCGTGCTCTAGTCGCTTCGCCCCGGGGCAGCTGAGAAGCAGCTTTGGAGAGGTTGCATTCAAATGGACTTTTAGGTATGAAACCGAGGAGTGACAGCAATAATGGTGACACCGTTGCAATCCTGACTGTGTGCTGAAGATGCCCAGCACATGCTTTCCCTCCTGGCTCTTCGGCTCTGGGAGCACAGGCAAGACGTTCGTGCACTAATCGCTGTGCTGCTGGGCAGCCGAGAACAAGCTTTGGAGACGTTGCATTCAAATGGATTTTTAGGTATGAAACTGGGGAGCGACAGCAATGTTGGCGACATGGTTGCAAAGCTGACTGTGTGCTGAAGATGCCCAGCACATGATTTCCCTCGTGGCTCTTCAGCTCTGGGAGCAGAGGCCAGACGTTTGTGCACTAATCGCTGTGCCCCTGGGCAGCCGAGAAGAAGCTTTGGAGAGGTTGCACTCAAATGGACTTTTAAGTATGAAACCGAGGAGCGACAGCAATGATGGTGACACCGTTGCAATCCTGACTGTGTGCTGAAGTTGCCCAGCACATGATTTCCCTCCTGGCTCTTCGGCTCTGGGAGCAGAGGCCAGACGTTCGTGCACTAATCGCTGTGCCCCGGGGCAGCTGAGAAGCAGCTTTGGAGAGGTTGCATTCAAATGGACTTTTAGGTATGAAACCGAGGAGTGACAGCCATAATGGTGACACCGTTGCAATCCTGACTGTGTGCTGAAGATGCCCAGCACATGCTTTCACTCCTGGCTCTTCGGCTCTGGGAGCAGAGGCCAGACGTTCGTGCACTAGTCGCTCTGCCCCTGGGAAGCCGAGAAAAAGCTTTGGAGACGTTCCATTCAAATGGATTTTTAGGTATGAAACCGAGGAGCAACAGCAATGATGGTGACTCCGTTGCAAAGCTGACTGTGTGCTGAAGATGCCCAGCACATGCTTTCCCTCCTGGCTCTTCGGCTCTGGGAGCACAGGCAAGACGTTCGTGCACTAATCGCTGTGCCCCTGGGCAGCCGAGAACAGGCTTTGGAGATGTTGCATTCAAATGGATTTTTAGGTATGAAACTGGGGAGCGAGAGCAATGATGGTGACATGGTTGTAAAGCTGACTGTGTGCTGAAGATGCCCAGCACATGCTTTCACTCCTGGCTCTTCGGCTCTGGGAGCAGAGGCCAGACGTTCGTGCTCTACTGACTGTGCTGCTGGGCAGCCAAGAGCAAGCGCCGAAGAGGTTGCATTCAAATGGACCTTTAGGTATGAAAGCGAGGAGCGACAGCAATGATGGTGACACCGTTGCAATCCTGCCAGTGTGCTGAAGATGCCCAGCACATGCTTTCCCTCCTGGCTCTTCGGCTCTGGGAGCAGAGGTCAGACGTTCGTGCACTAATCGCTGTGCCCCTGGGCAGCTGAAAAACAGCTTTGGAGAGGTTGCATTCAAATGTACTTTTAGGTATGAAACTGAGGAGTGAGGACATTAATGGTTACACTGTTGCAATCCTGACAGTGTGCTGAAGATGCCCAGCACATGCTTTCCCTCCTGGCTCTTCGGCTCTGGGAGCAGAGGCCAGACGTTCGTGCACTAATCGCTGTGCTGCTGGGCAGCCGAGAAAAAGCTTTGGAGACGTTGCATTGAAATGGATTTTTAGGTATGAAACCGAGGAGCGACAGCAATGATGGTGACATGGTTGCAAAGCTGACTGTGTGCTGAAGATGACCAGCACATGCTTTCTCTCCTGGCTCTTTGGCTCTGGGTGCAGAGGCCAGACGTCCATGCACTAATCGCTGTGCCCCTGGGCAGCCGAGAACAAGCTTTGGAGAGGATGCACTCAAATGGACTTTTAAGTATGAAACCGAGGAGCGCCAGCAATGATGGTGACACCGTTGCAAAGCTGACTGTGTGCTGAAGATGCCCAGCACATGCTTTCCCTCCTGGCTCTTCGGCTCTGGGAGCAGAGGCAAGACGTTCGTGCACTAATCCCTGTGCCCCTGGGCAGCCGAGAACAAGCTTTGGAGATGTTGCATTCAAATGGATTTTTAGGTATGAAACCGAGGAGCGACAGCAATGATGGTGACATGGTTGCAAAGCTGACTGTGTGCTGAAGATGCCCAGCACATGCTTTCCCTCCTGGCTCTTCGGCTCTGGGAGCAGAGGCCAGACGTTCGTGCACTAATCCCTGTGCCCCTGGGCTGCCGAGAACAAGCTTTGGAGACGTTGCACTCAAATGGACTTTTAAGTATGAAACCGAGGAGCGACAGAAATGATGGTGACACCGTTGCAAAGCTGACTGTGTGCTGAAGATGCCCAGCACATGCTTTCCCTCCTGGCTCTTCGGCTCTGGGAGCAGAGGCCAGACGTTCGTGCACTAATCTCTGTGCCCCTGGGCAGCTGAGAAGCAGCTTTGGAGACGTTGCATTCAAATGAACTTTTAGGTATGAAAGCGAAGAGTGACAGCAATAATGGTGACACCGTTGCAATCGTGACTTTGTGCTGAAGATGCCCAGCACATGCTTTCCCTTCTGGCTCTTCGGCTCTGGGAGCAGAGGCCAGACGTTCGTGCTCTAATCGCTGTGCTGCTGGGCAGCCAAGAGCAAGCTCCAAAGAGGGTGCATTCAAATGGACCTTTAGGTAAGAAAGCGAGGAGCGACAGCAATGATGGTGACACCGTTGCAAAGCTGACTGTGTGCTGAAGATGCCCAGCACATGCTTTCCCTCCTGGCTCTTCGGCTCTGGGAGCAGAGGCCAGACGTTCGTGCACTAATCCCTGTGCCCCTGGGAAGCTGAGAAAAAGCTTTGGAGACGTTGCATTCAAATGGATTTTTAGGAATGAAACCGTGGAGCGACAGCAATGATGGTGACACCGTTGCAAAGCTGACTGTGTGCTGAAGATGCCCAGCACATGCTTTCCCTCCTGGCTCTTCGGCTCTGGGAGCAGAGGCAAGACGTTCGTGCACTAATCCCTGTGCCCGTGGGCAGCCGAGAACAAGCTTTGGAGATGTTGCATTCAAATGGATTTTTAGGTATGAAACCGAGGAGCGACAGCAATGATGGTGACATGGTTGCAAAGCTGACTGTGTGCTGAAGATGCCCAGCACATGCTTTCCCTCCTGGCTCTTCGGCTCTGAGAGCAGAGGCCAGACGTTCGTGCACTAATCGCTCTGCCCCTGGGCAGCTGAGAAGCAGCTTTGGAGACGTTGCATTCAAATGTACTTTTAGGTATGAAAGCGAAGAGTGACAGCAATAATGGTGACACCGTTGCAATCTTGACTGTGTGCTGAAGATGCCCAGCACATGCTTTCCCTCCTGGCTCTTCGGCTCTGGGAGCAGAGGCCAGACGTTCGTGCTCTACTGACTGTGCGGCTGGGCAGCCAAGAGCAAGCGCCGAAGAGGTTGCATTCAAATGGACCTTTAGTTATGAAAGCGAGGAGCGACAGCAATGATGGTGACACCGTTGCAATCCTGCCAGTGTGCTGAAGATGCCCAGCACATGCTTTCCCTCCTGGCTCTTCGGCTCTGGGAGCAGAGGTCAGACGTTCGTGCACTAATCGCTGTGCCCCTGGGCAGCTGAGAAACAGCTTTGGAGAGGTTGCATTCAAATGTACTTTTAGGTATGAAACCGAGGAGTGAGAGCATTAATGGTTACACCGTTGCAATCCTGACAGTGTGCTGAAGATGCCCAGCACATGCTTTCCCTCCTGGCTCTTCGGCTCTGGGAGCAGAGGCCAGACGTTCGTGCACTAATCGCTGTGCCCGTGGGCAGCCGAGAAAAAGCTTTGGAGACGTTGCATTGAAATGGATTCTTAGGTATGAAACCGAGGAGCGACAGCAATGATGGTGACACCATTGTAAAGCTGACTCTGTGCTGAAGATGCCCAGCACATGCTTTCCCTCCTGGCTCTTCGGCTCTGGGAGCAGAGGCCAGACGTTCGTGCTCTACTGACTGTGCTGCTGGGCAGCCAAGAGCAAGCTCCAAAGAGGGTGCATTCAAATGGACCTTTAGGTATGAAAGCGAGGAGCGACAGCAATGATGGTGACACCGTTGCAATGCTGACTGTGTGCTGAAGATGCCCAGCACATGCTTTCCCTCCTGGCTCTTCGGCTCTGGGTGCAGAGGCCAGACGTTCGTGCACTAATCGCTGTGCCCCTGGGCAGCCGAGAAAAAGCTTTGGAGACGTTGCATTCAAATGGATTTTTAGGTATGAAACCGAGGAGCGACAGCAATGATAGTGACATGGTTGCAAAGCTGTCTGTGTGCTGAAGATGCCCAGCATATGATTTCCCTCCTGGCTCTTCGGCTCTGGGAGCAGAGGCCAGACGTTCGTGCACTAATCGCTCTGCCCCTGGGCAGCTGAGAAGCAGCTTTGGAGACGTTGCATTCAAATGTACTTTTAGGTATGAAAGCGAAGAGTGACAGCAATAATGGTGACACCGTTGAAATCTTGACTGTGTGCTGAAGATGCCCAGCACATGCTTTCCCTCCTGGCTCTTCGGCTCTGGGAGCAGAGGCCAGACGTTCGTGCTCTACTGACTGTGCGGCTGGGCAGCCAAGAGCAAGCGCCGAAGAGGTTGCATTCAAATGGACCTTTAGGTATGAAAGCGAGGAGCGACAGCAATGATGGTGACACCGTTGCAATCCTGCCAGTGTGCTGAAGATGCCCAGCACATGCTTTCCCTCCTGGCTCTTCGGCTCTGGGAGCAGAGGCAAGACGTTCGTGCACTAATCCCTGTGCCCCTGGGCAGCCGAGAACAAGCTTTGGAGATGTTGCATTCAAATGGATTTTTAGGTATGAAACCGAGGAGCGACAGCAATGATGGTGACATGGTTGCAAAGCTGACTGTGTGCTGAAGATGCCCAGCACATGCTTTCCCTCCTGGCTCTTCGGCTCTGGGAGCAGAGGCCAGACGTTCGTGCACTAATCGCTCTGCCCCTGGGCAGCTGAGAAGCAGCTTTGGAGACGTTGCATTCAAATGTACTTTTAGGTATGAAAGCGAAGAGTGACAGCAATAATGGTGACACCGTTGCAATCTTGACTGTGTGCTGAAGATGCCCAGCACATGCTTTCCCTCCTGGCTCTTCGGCTCTGGGAGCAGAGGCCAGACGTTCATGCTCTACTGACTGTGCGGCTGGGCAGCCAAGAGCAAGCGACGAAGAGGTTGCATTCAAATGGACCTTTAGGTATGAAAGCGAGGAGCGACAGCAATGATGGTGACACCGTTGCAATCCTGCCAGTGTGCTGAAGATGCCCAGCACATGCTTTCCCTCCTGGCTCTTCGGCTCTGGGAGCAGAGGTCAGACGTTCGTGCACTAATCGCTGTGCCCCTGGGCAGCTGAGAAACAGCTTTGGAGAGGTGGCATTCAAATGTACTTTTAGGTATGAAACCGAGGAGTGAGAGCATTAATGATTACACCGTTGCAATCCTGACAGTGTGCTGAAGATGCCCAGCACATGCTTTCCCTCCTGGCTCTTCGGCTCTGGGAGCAGAGGCCAGACGTTCGTGCACTAATCGCTGTGCCCGTGGGCAGCCGAGAAAAAGCTTTGGAGACGTTGCATTGAAATGGATTTTTAGGTATGAAACCGAGGAGCGACAGCAATGATGGTGACACCATTGCAAAGCTGACTCTGTGCTGAAGATGCCCAGCACATGCTTTCCCTCCTGGCTCTTCGGCTCTGGGAGCAGAGGCCAGACGTTCGTGCTCTACTGACTGTGCTGCTGGGCAGCCAAGAGCAAGCTCCAAAGAGGGTGCATTCAAATGGACCTTTAGGTATGAAAGCGAGGAGTGACAGCAATGATGGTGACACCGTTGCAATGCTGACTGTGTGCTGAAGATGCCCAGCACATGCTTTCCCTCCTGGCTCTTCGGCTCTGGGTGCAGAGGCCAGACGTTCGTGCACTAATCGCTGTGCCCCTGGGCAGCCGAGAAAAAGCTTTGGAGACGTTGCATTCAAATGGATTTTTAGGTATGAAACCGAGGAGCGACAGCAATGATAGTGACAGGGTTGCAAAGCTGTCTGTGTGCTGAAGATGCCCAGCATATGATTTCCCTCCTGGCTCTTCGGCTCTGGGAGCAGAGGCCAGACGTTCGTGCACTAATCGCTCTGCCCCTGGGCAGCTGAGAAGCAGCTTTGGAGACGTTGCATTCAAATGTACTTTTAGGTATGAAAGCGAAGAGTGACAGCAATAATGGTGACACCGTTGCAATCTTGACTGTGTGCTGAAGATGCCCAGCACATGCTTTCCCTCCTGGCTCTTCGGCTCTGGGAGCAGAGGCCAGACGTTCGTGCTCTACTGACTGTGCGGCTGGGCAGCCAAGAGCAAGCGCCGAAGAGGTTGCATTCAAATGGACCTTTAGGTATGAAAGCGAGGAGCGACAGCAATGATGGTGACACCGTTGCAATCCTGCCAGTGTGCTGAAGATGCCCAGCACATGCTTTCCCTCCTGGCTCTTCGGCTCTGGGAGCAGAGGCAAGACGTTCCTGCACTAATCGCTGTGCCCCTGGGCAGCTGAGAAGCAGCTTTGGAGACGTTGCATTCAAATGAACTTTTAGGTATGAAAGCAAAGAGTGACAGCAATAATGGTGACACCGTTGCAATCGTGAATTTGTGCTGAAGATGCCCAGCACATGCTTTCCCTCCTGGCTCTTCGGCTCTGGGAGCAGAGGCCAGACGTTCGTGCTCTAATCGCTGTGCTGCTGGGCAGCTAAGAGCAAGCTCCAAAGAGGGTGCATTCAAATGGACCTTTAGGTAAGAAAGCGAGGAGCGACAGCAATGATGGTGACACCGTTGCAAAGCTGACTGTGTGCTGAAGATGCCCAGCACATGCTTTCCCTCCTGGCTCTTCGGCTCTGGGAGCAGAGGCCAGACGTTCGTGCACTAATCGCTGTGCCCCTGGGCAGCTGAGAAGCAGCTTTGGAGACGTTGCATTCAAATGTACTTTTAGGTATGAAAGCAAAGAGTGACAGCAATGATGGTGACACTGTTGCAAAGCTGACTGTGTGCTGAAGATGCCCAGCGCATGATTTCACTCCTGGCTCTTCGGCTCTGGGAGCAGAGGCCAGACGTTCGTGCACTAATCCCTGTGCCCCTGGGCAGCCGAGAAAAAGCTTTGGAGACGTTGCAGTCAAATGGATTTTTAGGTATGAAACCGAGGAGCGACAGCAATGATGGTGACACCGTTGCAAAGCAGACTGTGTGCTGAAGATGCCCAGCACATGATTTCCCTCCTGGCTTTTCGGCTCTGGGAGCAGAGGCCAGACGTTCATGCTCTAATCGCTGTGCTGCTGGGCAGCTGAGAGCACGCTCCGAAGAGGTTGCACTCAAATGGACTTTTAGGTATGAAACCGAGGAGCGACAGCAATGATGGTGACATGGTTGCAAAGCTGACTGTGTGCTGAAGATGACCAGCACATGCTTTCCCTCCTGGCTCTTCGGCTCTGGGAGCAGAGGCCAGACGTTCATGCACTAATCGCTGTGCCCCTGGGCAGCCGAGAACAAGCTTTGGAGAGGTTGCACTCAAATGGACTTTTAAGTATGAAACCGAGGAGCGACAGCAATGATGGTGACACCGTTGCAAAGCTGATTGTGTGCTGAAGATGCCCAGCACATGATTTCCCTCCTGACTCTTCGGCTCTGTGAGCAGAGGCCAGACGTTCGTGCACTAATCGCTGTGCCCGGGGCAGCTGAGAAGCAGCTTTGGAGAGGTTGCATTCAAATGGACTTTTAGGTATGAAACCGAGGAGTGACAGCAATAATGGTGACGCCGTTGCAATCCTGACTGTGTGCTGAAGATGCCCAGCACATGCTTTCACTCCTGGCTCTTCGGCTCTGGGAGCAGAGGCCAGACGTTCGTGCACTAATCGCTCTGCCCCTGGGAAGCCGAGAAAAAGCTTTGGAGACGTTGCATTCAAATGGAATTTTAGGTATGAAACCGCGGAGCGACAGCAATGATGGTGACACCGTTGCAAAGCTGACTGTGTGCTGAAGATGCCCAGCACATGATTTCCCTCCTGGCTCTTCGGCTCTGGGAGCAGAGGCCAGACGTTCTTGCACTAATCCCTGTGCCCCTGGGCAGCCGAGAAAAAGCTTTGGAGACGTTGCATTCAAATGGATTTTTAGGTATGAAACCGAGGAGCGACAGCAATGATGGTGACATGGTTGCAAAGCTGACTGTGTGCTGAAGATGCCCAGCACATGATTTCCCTCCTGGCTCTTCGGCTCTGGGAGCAGAGGCCAGACGTTCGTGCACTAATCGCTGTGCCCCTGGGCTGCTGAGAAGAAGCTTTGGAGAGGTTGCACTCAAATGGACTTTTAAGTATGAAACCGAGGAACGACAGCAATGATGGTGACACCGTTGCAAAGCTGACTGTGTGCTGAAGATGCCCAGCACATGCTTTCCCTCCTGGCTCTTCGGCTCTGCCAGCAGAGGCAAGACGTTCGTGCACTAATCCCTGTGCCCCTGGGCAGCCGAGAAAAAGCTTTGGAGACGTTGCATTCAAATGGATTTTTAGGTATGAAACCGAGGAGCGACAGCAATGATGGTGACATGGTTGCAAAGCTGACTGTGTGCTGAAGATGCCCAGCACATGCTTTCCCTCCTGGCTCTTCGGCTCTGGGAACAGAGGCCAGACGTTCGTGCACTAATCGCTGTGCCCCTGGGCAGCTGAGAAGCAGCTTTGGAGACGTTGCATTCAAATGTACTTTTAGGTATGAAAGCAAAGAGTGACAGCAATGATGGTGACACCGTTGCAAAGCTGACTGTGTGCTGAAGATGCCCAGCACATGATTTCCCTCCTGGCTCTTCGGCTCTGGGAGCAGAGGCCAGACGTTCGTGCACTAATCGCTGTGCCCCTGGGCGGCCGAGAACAAGCTCCGGAGAGGTTTCATTCAAATGGACCTTTAGTTATGAAACCGAACAGCGACAGCAATGATGGTGACACCGTTGCAAAGCTGACTGTGTGCTGAAGATGCCCAGCACATGCTTTCCCTCCTGGCTCTTCGGCTCTGGGAGCAGAGGCCAGACGTTCGTGCTCTAATCGCTGTGCTGCTGGGCAGCCAAGAGCAAGCTCCAAAGAGGGTGCATTCAAATGGACCTTTAGGTAAGAAAGCGAGGAGCGCCAGCAATGATGGTGACACCGTTGCAAAGCTGACTGTGTGCTGAAGATGCCCAGCACATGCTTTCCCTCCTGGCTCTTCGGCTCTGGGAGCAGAGGCCAGACGTTTTTGCACTAATCGCTCTGCCCCTGGGCAGCTGAGAAGCAGCTTTGGAGACGTTGCATTCAAATGTACTTTTAGGTATGAAAGCAAAGAGTGACAGCAATGATGGTGACACCGTTGCAAAGCTGAGTGTGTGCTGAAGATGCCCAGCCCATGATTTCCCTCCTGGCTCTTCGGCTCTGGGAGCAGAGGCCAGACGTTCCTGCACTAATCGCTGTGCCCCTGGGCGGCCGAGAACAAGCTCCGGAGAGGTTTCATTCAAATGGACTTTTAGTTATGAAACCGAAGAGCGACAGCAATGATGGTGACACCGTTGCAAAGCTGAGTGTGTGCTGAAGATGCCCAGCACATGCTTTCCCTCCTGGCTCTTCGGCTCTGGGAGCAGAGGCCAGACGTTCGTGCTCTAGTCGCTGTTCCCCGGGGCAACTGAGAAGCAGCTTTGGAGAGGTTGCATTCAAATGGACTTTTCGGTATGAAACCGAGGAGTGACTGCAGTAATGGTGACACCGTTGCAATCCTGACTGTGTGCTGAAGATGCCCAGCACATGCTTTCCCTCCTGGCTCTTTGGCTCTGGGAGCAGAGGCCAGACGTTCGTGCACTAATCGCTGTGCCCCTGGGCAGCCGAGAAAAAGCTTTGGAGACGTTGCATTCAAATGGATTTTTAGGTATGAAACCGAGGAGCGACAGCAATGATGGTGACATGGTTGCAAAGCTGACTGTGTGCTGAAGATGACCAGCACATGATTTCCCTCCTGGCTCTTCGGCTCTGGGAGCAGAGGCCAGACGTTCCTGCACTAATCGCTGTGCCCCTGGGCAGCCGAGAACAAGCTTTGGAGAGGTTGCACTCAAATTGACTTTTAAGTATGAAACCGAGGAGCGCCAGCAATGATGGTGACACCGTTGCAAAGCTGACTGTGTGCTGAAGATGCCCAGCACATGCTTTCCCTCCTGGCTCTTCGGCTCTTGGAGCAGAGGCAAGACGTTCCTGCACTAATCGCTGTGCCCCTGGGCAGCCGAGAACAAGCTTTGGAGACGTTGCACTCAAATGGACTTTGAAGTAAGAAACCGAGGAGCGCCAGCAATGATGGTGACACCGTTGCAAAGCTGACTGTGTGCTGAAGATGCCCAGCACATGCTTTCCCTCCTGGCTCTTCGGCTCTGGGAGCAGAGGCCAGACGTTCGTGCACTAATCGCTCTGCGCCTGGGCAGCTGAGAAGCACCTTTGGAGACGTTGCATTCAAATGTACTTTTAGGTATGGAAGCGAAGAGTGACAGCAATAATGGTGACACTGTTGCAAAGCTGACTGTGTGCTGAAGATGCCCAGCACATGCTTTCCCTCCTGGCTCTTCGGCTCTGGGAGCAGAGGCCAGACGTTCATGCACTAATCGCTGTGCCCGTGGGCAGCCGAGAAAAAGCTTTGGAGACGTTGCTTTGAAATGGATTTTTAGGTATGAAACTGAGGAGCGACAGCAATGATGGTGACATGGTTGCAAAGCTGACTGTGTGCTGAAGATGACCAGCACATGCTTTCCCTCCTGGCTCTTCGGCTCTGGGAGCAGAGGCCAGACGTTCGTGCACTAATCGCTGTGCCCCTGGGCAGCTGAGAAGCAGCTTTGGAGAGGTTGCATTCAAATGGACTTTTAGGTATGTAAGCAAAGAGTGACAGCAATGATGGTGACACCGTTGCAAAGCTGACTGTGTGCTGAAGATGCCCAGCGCATGCTTTCACTCCTGGCTCTTCGGCTCTGGGAGCAGAGGCCAGACGTTCGTGCACTAATCCCTGTGCCCCTGGGCAGCCGAGAAAAAGCTTTGGAGACGTTGCATTCAAATGGATTATTAGGTATGAAACCGAGGAGCGACAGCAATGATGGTGACACCATTGCAAAGCTGACTGTGTGCTGAAGATGCCCAGCACATGCTTTCCCTCCTGGCTCTTCGGCTCTGGGAGCAGAGGCCAGACGTTCGTGCACTAATCGCTGTGCCCCTGGGCAGCTGAGAAGCAGCTTTGGAGACGTTGCATTCAAATGTACTTTTAGGTATGAAAGCAAAGAGTGACAGCAATGATGGTGACACCGTTGCAAAGCTGACTGTGTGCTGAAGATGCCCAGCACATGATTTCCCTCCTGCCTCTTCGGCTCTGGGAGCAGAGGCCAGACGTTCCTGCACTAATCCCTGTGCCCCTGGGCGGCCGAGAACAAGCTCCGGAGAGGTTTCTTTCAAATGGACTTTTAGTTATGAAACCGAAGAGCGACAGCAATGATGGTGACACCGTTGCAAAGCTGACTGTGTGCTGAAGATGCCCAGCACATGATTTCCCTCCTGGCTCTTTTGCTCTGGGAGCAGAGGCCAGACGTTCCTGCACTAATCGCTGTGCCCCTGGGCGGCCGAGAACAAGCTTTGGAGAGGTTGCACTCAAATGGACTTTTAAGTATGAAACCGAGGAGCGCCAGCAATGATGGTGACACCGTTGCAAAGCTGACTGTGTGCTGAAGATGCCCAGCACATGCTTTCACTCCTGGCTCTTCGGCTCTGGGAGCAGAGGCCAGACGTTCGTGCACTGATCACTGTGGCCCTGGGCAGCTGAGAAGCAGCTTTGGAGACGTTGCATTCAAATGTACTTTTAGGTATGAAAGCGAAGAGTGACAGCAATAATGGTGACACCGTTGCAAAGCTGACTGTGTGCTGAAGATGCCCAGCACATGCTTTCCCTCCTGGCTCTTCGGCTCTGGGAGCAGAGGCCAGACGTTCGTGCTCTACTGACTGTGCTGCTGGGCAGCCAAGAGCAAGCTCCGAAGAGGGTGCATTCAAATGGACCTTTAGGTATGAAAGCGAGGAGCGACAGCAATGATGGTGACACCGTTGCAAAGCTGACTGTGTGCTGAAGATGCCCAGCACATGGTTTCCCTCCTGGCTCTTCGGCTCTGGGAGCAGAGGCCAGACGTTTGTGCACTAATCGCTCTGCCCCTGGGCAGCTGAGAAGCAGCTTTGGAGACGTTGCATTCAAATGTACTTTTAGGTATGAAAGCAAAGAGTGACAGCAATGATGGTGACACCGTTACAAAGCTGACTGTGTGCTGAAGATGCCCAGCACATGATTTCCCTCCTGGCTCTTCGGCTCTGGGAGCAGAGGCCAGACGTTCCTGCACTAATCGCTGTGCCCCTGGGCAGCCGAGAACAAGCTCCGGAGAGGTTTCATTCAAATGGACTTTTAGTTATGAAACTGAAGAGCGACAGCAATGATGGTGACACCGTTGCAAAGCTGAGTGTGTGCTGAAGATGCCCAGCACATGCTTTCCCTCCTGGCTCTTCGGCTCTGGGTGCAGAGGCCAGACGTTCGTGCACTAATCGCTGTGCCCCTGGGCAGCCGAGAAAAAGCTTTGGAGACGTTGCATTGAAATGGATTTTTAGGTATGAAACCGAGGAGCGACAGCAATGATGGTGACATGGTTGCAAAGCTGTCTGTCTGCTGAAGATGCCCAGCATATGATTTCCCTCCTGGCTCTTCGGCTCTGGGAGCAGAGGCCAGACGTTACTGCACTAATCGCTGTGCCCCTGGGCAGCCGAGAACAAGCTTTGGAGATGTTGCCCTCAAATGGACTTTTAAGTATGAAACCGAGGAGCGACAGCAATGATGGTGAAACCGTTGCAAAGCAGACTGTGTGCTGAAGATGCCCAGCACATGATTTCCCTCCTGGCTTTTCGGCTCTGGGAGCAGAGGCCAGACGTTCGTGCTCTAATCGCTGTGCTGCTGGGCAGCTGAGAGCACGCTCCGAAGAGGTTGCACTCAAATGGACTTTTAGGTATGAAACCGAGGAGCGACCGCAATGATGGTGACATGGTTGCAAAGCTGACTGTGTGCTGAAGATGACCAGCACATGCTTTCTCTCCTGGCCCTTCGGCTCTGTGAGCAGAGGCCAGACGTTCGTGCACTAATCGCTGTGCTCGTGGGCAGCCGAGAAAAAGCTTTGGAGACGTTGCATTGAAATGGATTTTTAGGTATGAAACCGAACAGCGACAGCAATGATGGTGACATGGTTGCAAAGC
This sequence comes from Pezoporus flaviventris, assembly GCF_033815535.1. NCBI lineage: Eukaryota > Metazoa > Chordata > Aves > Psittaciformes > Psittacidae > Pezoporus > Pezoporus flaviventris. The sequence continues at coordinate 812,948 of NW_026892660.1, read as the reverse complement.
TGACTGTGTGCTGAAGATGACCAGCACATGCTTTCCCTCCTGGCTCTTCGGCTCTGGGAGCAGAGGCCAGACGTTCATGCACTAATCGCTGTGCCCCTGGGCAGCCGAGAACAAGCTTTGGAGAGGTTGCACTCAAATGGACTTTTAAGTATGAAACCGAGGAGCGACAGCAATGATGGTGACACCGTTGCAAAGCTGATTGTGTGCTGAAGATGCCCAGCACATGATTTCCCTCCTGACTCTTCGGCTCTGTGAGCAGAGGCCAGACGTTCGTGCACTAATCGCTGTGCCCGGGGCAGCTGAGAAGCAGCTTTGGAGAGGTTGCATTCAAATGGACTTTTAGGTATGAAACCGAGGAGTGACAGCAATAATGGTGACGCCGTTGCAATCCTGACTGTGTGCTGAAGATGCCCAGCACATGCTTTCACTCCTGGCTCTTCGGCTCTGGGAGCAGAGGCCAGACGTTCGTGCACTAATCGCTCTGCCCCTGGGAAGCCGAGAAAAAGCTTTGGAGACGTTGCATTCAAATGGAATTTTAGGTATGAAACCGCGGAGCGACAGCAATGATGGTGACACCGTTGCAAAGCTGACTGTGTGCTGAAGATGCCCAGCACATGATTTCCCTCCTGGCTCTTCGGCTCTGGGAGCAGAGGCCAGACGTTCTTGCACTAATCCCTGTGCCCCTGGGCAGCCGAGAAAAAGCTTTGGAGACGTTGCATTCAAATGGATTTTTAGGTATGAAACCGAGGAGCGACAGCAATGATGGTGACATGGTTGCAAAGCTGACTGTGTGCTGAAGATGCCCAGCACATGATTTCCCTCCTGGCTCTTCGGCTCTGGGAGCAGAGGCCAGACGTTCGTGCACTAATCGCTGTGCCCCTGGGCTGCTGAGAAGAAGCTTTGGAGAGGTTGCACTCAAATGGACTTTTAAGTATGAAACCGAGGAACGACAGCAATGATGGTGACACCGTTGCAAAGCTGACTGTGTGCTGAAGATGCCCAGCACATGCTTTCCCTCCTGGCTCTTCGGCTCTGCCAGCAGAGGCAAGACGTTCGTGCACTAATCCCTGTGCCCCTGGGCAGCCGAGAAAAAGCTTTGGAGACGTTGCATTCAAATGGATTTTTAGGTATGAAACCGAGGAGCGACAGCAATGATGGTGACATGGTTGCAAAGCTGACTGTGTGCTGAAGATGCCCAGCACATGCTTTCCCTCCTGGCTCTTCGGCTCTGGGAACAGAGGCCAGACGTTCGTGCACTAATCGCTGTGCCCCTGGGCAGCTGAGAAGCAGCTTTGGAGACGTTGCATTCAAATGTACTTTTAGGTATGAAAGCAAAGAGTGACAGCAATGATGGTGACACCGTTGCAAAGCTGACTGTGTGCTGAAGATGCCCAGCACATGATTTCCCTCCTGGCTCTTCGGCTCTGGGAGCAGAGGCCAGACGTTCGTGCACTAATCGCTGTGCCCCTGGGCGGCCGAGAACAAGCTCCGGAGAGGTTTCATTCAAATGGACTTTTAGTTATGAAACCGAACAGCGACAGCAATGATGGTGACACCGTTGCAAAGCTGACTGTGTGCTGAAGATGCCCAGCACATGCTTTCCCTCCTGGCTCTTCGGCTCTGGGAGCAGAGGCCAGACGTTCGTGCTCTAATCGCTGTGCTGCTGGGCAGCCAAGAGCAAGCTCCAAAGAGGGTGCATTCAAATGGACCTTTAGGTAAGAAAGCGAGGAGCGACAGCAATGATGGTGACACCGTTGCAAAGCTGACTGTGTGCTGAAGATGCCCAGCACATGCTTTCCCTCCTGGCTCTTCGGCTCTGCGAGCAGAGGCCAGACGTTCGTGCACTAATCGCTGTGCCCCTGGGCAGCTGAGAAGCAGCTTTGGAGACGTTGCATTCAAATGTACTTTTAGGTATGAAAGCAAAGAGTGACAGCAATGATGGTGACACCGTTGCAAAGCTGACTGTGTGCTGAAGATGCCCAGCACATGATTTCCCTCCTGGCTCTTCGACTGTGGGAGCAGACGGCAACCGTTCGTGTCCTACTCACTGTGCTGCTGGGCGGCCGAGAAAAAGCGCCGAAGAGGGTGCATTCAAATGGACCTTTAGGTATGAAACTGAGGAGCGACAGCAATGATGGTGACACCGTTGCAAAGCTGACTGTGTGCTGAAGATGCCCAGCACATGCTTTCCCTCCTGGCTCTTCGGCTCTGCCAGAAGAGGCCAGACGTTCGTGCACTAATCGCTCTGCCCCTGGGCAGCCGAGAACAAGCTTTGGAGAGGTTGCACTCAAATGGACTTTTAAGTATGAAACCGAGGAGCGACAGAAATGATGGTGACACCGTTGCAAAGCTGACTGTGTGCTGAAGATGCCCAGCACATGCTTTCCCTCCTGGCTCTTCGGCTCTGGGAGCAGAGGCCAGACGTTCGTGCACTAATCACTGCGCCCCTGGGCGGCTGAGAAGCAGCTTTGGAGACGTTGCATTCAAATGAACTTTTAGGTATGAAAGCGAAGAGTGACAGCAATAATGGTGACACCGTTGCAATCCTGACTTTGTGCTGAAGATGCCCAGCACATGCTTTCCCTCCTGGCTCTTCGGCTCTGGGAGCAGAGGCCAGACGTTCGTGCTCTAATCGCTGTGCTGCTGGGCAGCCAAGAGCAAGCTCCAAAGAGGGTGCATTCAAATGGACCTTTAGGTAAGAAAGCGAGGAGCGACATCAATGATGGTGACACCGTTGCAAAGCTGACTGTGTGCTGAAGATGCCCAGCACATGCTTTCCCTCCTGGCTCTTCGGCTCTGGGAGCAGAGGCCAGACGTTCGTGCACTAATCGCTGTGCCCCTGGGCAGCTGAGAAGCAGCTTTGGAGACGTTGCATTCAAATGTACTTTTAGGTATGAAAGCAAAGAGTGACAGCAATGATGGTGACACCGTTGCAAAGCTGACTGTGTGCTGAAGATGCCCAGCACATGATTTCCCTCCTGGCTCTTCGGCTCTGGGAGCAGAGGCCAGACGTTCCTGCACTAATCGCTGTGCCCCTGGGCGGCCGAGAACAAGCTCCGGAGAGGTTTCATTCAAATGGACTTTTAGTTATGAAACCGAACAGCGACAGCAATGATGGTGACACCGTTGCAAAGCTGAGTGTGTGCTGAAGACGCCCAGCACATGCTTTCCCTCCTGGCTCTTCGGCTCTGGGAGCAGAGGCCAGACGTTCGTGCTCTAGTCGCTGTTCCCCGGGGCAGCTGAGAAGCAGCTTTGGAGAGGTTGCATTCAAATGGACTTTTTGGTATGAAACGAGGAGGGACAGCAATAACGGTGACACCGTTGCAATCCTGACTGTGTGCTGAAGATGCCCAGCACATGCTTTCACTCCTGGCTCTTCGGCTCTGGGAGCAGAGGCCAGACGTTCGTGCACTAATCCCTGTGCCCCTGGGCAGCCGAGAAAAAGCTTTGGAGACGTTGCATTCAAATGGATTTTTAGGTATGAAACCGAGGAGCGACAGCAATGATGGTCACATGGTTGCAAAGCTGACTGTGTGCTGAAGATGACCAGCACATGATTTCCCTCCTGGCTCTTCGACTCTGGGAGCAGAGGCCAGACGTTCGTGCACTAATTGCTGTGCCCCTGGGCAGCTGAGAACAAGTTTTGGAGAGGTTGCACACAAATGGACTTTTAAGTATGAAACCGAGGAGCGACAGCAATGATGGTGACACCGTTGCAAAGCTGACTGTGTGCTGAAGATGCCCAGCACATGCTTTCCCTCCTGGCTCTTCGGCTCTGGGAGCAGAGGCCAGACGTTCGTGCTCTAATCACTGCGCCCCTGGGCAGCTGAGAAGCAGCTTTGGAGACGTTGCATTCAAATGAACTTTTAGGTATGAAAGCGAAGAGTGACAGCAATAATGGTGACACCGTTGCAATCGTGACTTTGTGCTGAAGATGCCCAGCACATGCTTTCCCTCCTGGCTCTTCGGCTCTGGGAGCAGAGGCCATACGTTCGTGCTCTAGTCGCTGTTCCCCGGGGCAGCTGAGAAGCAGCTTTGGAGAGGTTGCATTCAAATGGACTTTTAGGTATGAAACCGAGGAGTGACAGCAATAATGGTGACACCGTTGCAAAGCTGACTGTGTGCTGAAGATGCCCAGCACATGCTTTCCCTCCTGGCTCTTCGGCTCTGGGAGCAGAGGCCAGACGTTCGTGCACTAATCCCTGTGCCCCTGGGCAGCCGAGAAAAAGCTTTGGAGACGTTGCATTCAAATGGATTTTTAGGTATGAAACCGAGGAGCGACAGCAATGATGGTGACATGGTTGCAAAGCTGACTGTGTGCTGAAGATGCCCAGCACATGATTTCCCTCCTGGCTCTTCGGCTCTGGGAGCAGAGGCCAGACGTTCCTGCACTAATCGCTGTGCCCCTGGGCAGCCGAGAACAAGCTTTGGAGAGGTTGCACTCAAATGGACTTTTAAGTATTAAACCGAGGAGCGACAGCAATGATGGTGACACCGTTGCAATCGTGACTTTGTGCTGAAGATGCCCAGCACATGCTTTCCCTCCTGGCTCTTCGGCTCTGGGAGCAGAGGCCAGACGTTCGTGCTCTAATCGCTGTGCTGCTGGGCAGCAGGGAGCAAGCTCCAAAGAGGGTGCATTCAAATGGACCTTTAGGTAAGAAAGCGAGGAGCGACAGCAATGATGGTGACACCTTTGCAAAGCTGACTGTGTGCTGAAGATGCCCAGCACATGCTTTCCCTCCTGGCTCTTCGGCTCTGGGAGCAGAGGCCAGACGTTCGTGCACTAATCGCTGTGCCCCTGGGCAGCTGAGAAGCAGCTTTGGAGACGTTGCATTCAAATGTACTTTTAGGTATGAAAGCAAAGAGTGACAGCAATGATGGTGACACCGTTGCAAAGCTGACTGTGTGCTGAAGATGCCCAGCCCATGATTTCCCTCCTGGCTCTTCGGCTCGGGGAGCAGAGGCCAGACGTTACTGCACTAATCGCTGTGCCCCTGGGCGGCCGAGAACAAGCTCCGGAGAGGTTTCATTCAAATGGACTTTTAGTTATGAAACCGAAGAGCGACAGCAATGATGGTGACACCGTTGCAAAGCTGAGTGTGTGCTGAAGATGCCCAGCACATGCTTTCCCTCCTGGCTCTTCGGCTCTGGGAGCAGAGGCCAGACGTTCGTGCTCTAGTCGCTGTTCCCCGGGGCAGCTGAGAAGCAGCTTTGGAGAGGTTGCATTCAAATGGACTTTTAGGTATGAAACCGAGGAGGGACAGCAATAATGGTGACACCGTTGCAATCCTGACTGTGTGCTGAAGATGCCCAGCACATGCTTTCCCTCCTGGCTCTTCGGCTCTGGGAGCAGAGGCCAGACGTTCGTGCTCTAATCGCTGTGCTGCTGGGCAGCCAAGAGCAAGCTCCAAAGAGGGTGCATTCAAATGGACCTTTAGGTAAGAAAGCGAGGAGCGACAGCAATGATGGTGACACCGTTGCAAAGCTGACTGTGTGCTGAAGATGCCCAGCACATGCTTTCCCTCCTGGCTCTTCGGCTCTGCGAGCAGAGGCCAGACGTTCGTGCACTAATCGCTGTGCCCCTGGGCAGCTGAGAAGCAGCTTTGGAGACGTTGCATTCAAATGTACTTTTAGGTATGAAAGCAAAGAGTGACAGCAATGATGGTGACACCGTTGCAAAGCTGACTGTGTGCTGAAGATGCCCAGCACATGATTTCCCTCCTGGCTCTTCGACTGTGGGAGCAGACGGCAACCGTTCGTGTCCTACTCACTGTGCTGCTGGGCAGCCGAGAAAAAGCGCCGAAGAGGGTGCATTCAAATGGACCTTTAGGTATGAAACTGAGGAGCGACAGCAATGATGGTGACACCGTTGCAAAGCTGACTGTGTGCTGAAGATGCCCAGCACATGCTTTCCCTCCTGGCTCTTCGGCTCTGCCAGAAGAGGCCAGACGTTCGTGCACTAATCGCTCTGCCCCTGGGCAGCCGAGAACAAGCTTTGGAGAGGTTGCACTCAAATGGACTTTTAAGTATGAAACCGAGGAGCGACAGAAATGATGGTGACACCGTTGCAAAGCTGACTGTGTGCTGAAGATGCCCAGCACATGCTTTCCCTCCTGGCTCTTCGGCTCTGGGAGCAGAGGCCAGACGTTCGTGCACTAATCACTGCGCCCCTGGGCAGCTGAGAAGCAGCTTTGGAGACGTTGCATTCAAATGAACTTTTAGGTATGAAAGCGAAGAGTGACAGCAATAATGGTGACACCGTTGCAATCGTGACTTTGTGCTGAAGATGCCCAGCACATGCTTTCCCTCCTGGCTCTTCGGCTCTGGGAGCAGAGGCCAGACGTTCGTGCTCTAATCGCTGTGCTGCTGGGCAGCCAAGAGCAAGCTCCAAAGAGGGTGCATTCAAATGGACCTTTAGGTAAGAAAGCGAGGAGCGACAGCAATGATGGTGACACCGTTGCAAAGCTGACTGTGTGCTGAAGATGCCCAGCACATGCTTTCCCTCCTGGCTCTTCGGCTCTGGGAACAGAGGCCAGACGTTCGTGCACTAATCGCTGTGCCCCTGGGCAGCTGAGAAGCAGCTTTGGAGACGTTGCATTCAAATGTACTTTTAGGTATGAAAGCAAAGAGTGACAGCAATGATGGTGACACCGTTGCAAAGCTGACTGTGTGCTGAAGATGCCTAGCACATGCTTTCCCTCCTGGCTCTTCGGCTCTGGGAGCAGAGGCCAGACGTTCGTGCTCTAATCACTGCGCCCCTGGGCAGCTGAGAAGCAGCTTTGGAGACGTTGCATTCAAATGAACTTTTCGGTATGAAAGCGAAGAGTGACAGCAATAATGGTGACACCGTTGCAAAGCTGACTGTGTGCTGAAGATGCCCAGCACATGCTTTCCCTCCTGGCTCTTCGGCTCTGGGAGCAGAGGCCAGACGTTCGTGCTCTACTGACTGTGCTGCTGGGCAGCCAAGAGCAAGCTCCGAAGAGGGTGCATTCAAATGGACCTTTAGGTATGAAAGCGAGGAGCGACAGCAATGATGGTGACACCGTTGCAAAGCTGACTGTGTGCTGAAGATGCCCAGCACATGGTTTCCCTCCTGGCTCTTCGGCTCTGGGAGCAGAGGCCAGACGTTCGTGCACTAATCGCTGTGCCCCTGGGCAGCTGAGAAGCAGCTTTGGAGACGTTGCATTCAAATGTACTTTTAGGTATGAAAGCAAAGAGTGACAGCAATGATGGTGACACCGTTACAAAGCTGACTGTGTGCTGAAGATGCCCAGCACATGATTTCCCTCCTGCCTCTTCGGCTCTGGGAGCAGAGGCCAGACGTTCCTGCACTAATCGCTGTGCCCCTGGGCAGCCGAGAACAAGCTCCGGAGAGGTTTCATTCAAATGGACTTTTAGTTATGAAACTGAAGAGCGACAGCAATGATGGTGACACCGTTGCAAAGCTGAGTGTGTGCTGAAGATGCCCAGCACATGCTTTCCCTCCTGGCTCTTCGGCTCTGGGTGCAGAGGCCAGACGTTCGTGCACTAATCGCTGTGCCCCTGGGCAGCCGAGAAAAAGCTTTGGAGACGTTGCATTCAAATGGAATTTTAGGTATGAAACCGAGGAGCGACAGCAATGATGGTGACATGGTTGCAAAGCTGTCTGTCTGCTGAAGATGCCCAGCATATGATTTCCCTCCTGGCTCTTCGGCTCTGGGAGCAGAGGCCAGACGTTACTGCACTAATCGCTGTGCCCCTGGGCAGCCGAGAACAAGCTTTGGAGATGTTGCCCTCAAATGGACTTTTAAGTATGAAACCGAGGAGCGACAGCAATGATGGTGAAACCGTTGCAAAGCAGACTGTGTGCTGAAGATGCCCAGCACATGATTTCCCTCCTGGCTTTTCGGCTCTGGGAGCAGAGTCCAGACGTTCGTGCTCTAATCGCTGTGCTGCTGGGCAGCTGAGAGCACGCTCCGAAGAGGTTGCACTCAAATGGACTTTTAGGTATGAAACCGAGGAGCGACCGCAATGATGGCGACATGGTTGCAAAGCTGACTGTGTGCTGAAGATGACCAGCACATGCTTTCTCTCCTGGCTCTTCGGCTCTGTGAGCAGAGGCCAGACGTTCGTGCACTAATCGCTGTGCCCGTGGGCAGCCGAGAAAAAGCTTTGGAGACGTTGCATTGAAATGGATTTTTAGGTATGAAACCGAACAGCGACAGCAATGATGGTGACATGGTTGCAAAGCTGACTGTGTGCTGAAGATGACCAGCACATGCTTTCCCTCCTGGCTCTTCGGCTCTGGGAGCAGAGGCCAGACGTTCATGCACTAATCGCTGTGCCCCTGGGCAGCCGAGAACAAGCTTTGGAGAGGTTGCACTCAAATGGACTTTTAAGTATGAAACCGAGGAGCGACAGCAATGATGGTGACACCGTTGCAAAGCTGATTGTGCGCTGAAGATGCCCAGCACATGATTTCCCTCCTGACTCTTCGGCTCTGTGAGCAGAGGCCAGACGTTCGTGCACTAATCGCTGTGCCCGGGGCAGCTGAGAAGCAGCTTTGGAGAGGTTGCATTCAAATGGACTTTTAGGTATGAAACCGAGGAGTGACAGCAATAATGGTGACGCCGTTGCAATCCTGACTGTGTGCTGAAGATGCCCAGCACATGCTTTCACTCCTGGCTCTTCGGCTCTGGGAGCAGAGGCCAGACGTTCGTGCACTAATCGCTCTGCCCCTGGGAAGCCGAGAAAAAGCTTTGGAGACGTTGCATTCAAATGGAATTTTAGGTATGAAACCGCGGAGCGACAGCAATGATGGTGACACCGTTGCAAAGCTGACTGTGTGCTGAAGATGCCCAGCACATGATTTCCCTCCTGGCTCTTCGGCTCTGGGAGCAGAGGCAAGACGTTCTTGCACTAATCCCTGTGCCCCTAGGCAGCCGAGAAAAAGCTTTGGAGATGTTGCATTCAAATGGATTTTTAGGTATGAAACCGAACAGCGACAGCAATGATGGTGACATGGTTGCAAAGCTGACTGTGTGCTGAAGATGACCAGCACATGCTTTCCCTCCTGGCTCTTCGGCTCTGGGAGCAGAGGCCAGACGTTCATGCACTAATCGCTGTGCCCCTGGGCAGCCGAGAACAAGCTTTGGAGAGGTTGCACTCAAATGGACTTTTAAGTATGAAACCGAGGAGCGACAGCAATGATGGTGACACCGTTGCAAAGCTGATTGTGCGCTGAAGATGCCCAGCACATGATTTCCCTCCTGACTCTTCGGCTCTGTGAGCAGAGGCCAGACGTTCGTGCACTAATCGCTGTGCCCGGGGCAGCTGAGAAGCAGCTTTGGAGAGGTTGCATTCAAATGGACTTTTAGGTATGAAACCGAGGAGTGACAGCAATAATGGTGACGCCGTTGCAATCCTGACTGTGTGCTGAAGATGCCCAGCACATGCTTTCACTCCTGGCTCTTCGGCTCTGGGAGCAGAGGCCAGACGTTCGTGCACTAATCGCTCTGCCCCTGGGAAGCCGAGAAAAAGCTTTGGAGACGTTGCATTCAAATGGAATTTTAGGTATGAAACCGCGGAGCGACAGCAATGATGGTGACACCGTTGCAAAGCTGACTGTGTGCTGAAGATGCCCAGCACATGATTTCCCTCCTGGCTCTTCGGCTCTGGGAGCAGAGGCCAGACGTTCTTGCACTAATCCCTGTGCCCCTAGGCAGCCGAGAAAAAGCTTTGGAGACGTTGCATTCAAATGGATTTTTAGGTATGAAACCGAGGAGCGACAGCAATGATGGTGACATGGTTGCAAAGCTGACTGTGTGCTGAAGATGCCCAGCACATGATTTCCCTCCTGGCTCTTCGGCTCTGGGAGCAGAGGCCAGACGTTCGTGCACTAATCGCTGTGCCCCTGGGCTGCTGAGAAGAAGCTTTGGAGAGGTTGCACTCAAATGGACTTTTAAGTATGAAACCGAGGAACGACAGCAATGATGGTGACACCGTTGCAAAGCTGACTGTGTGCTGAAGATGCCCAGCACATGCTTTCCCTCCTGGCTCTTCGGCTCTGCCAGCAGAGGCAAGACGTTCGTGCACTAATCCCTGTGCCCCTGGGCAGCCGAGAAAAAGCTTTGGAGACGTTGCATTCAAATGGATTTTTAGGTATGAAACCGAGGAGCGACAGCAATGATGGTGACATGGTTGCAAAGCTGACTGTGTGCTGAAGATGCCCAGCACATGATTTCCCTCCTGTCTCTTCGGCTCTGGGAGCAGAGGCCAGACGTTCCTGCACTAATCGCTGTGCCCCTGGGCAGCCGAGAACAAGCTTTGGAGAGGTTGCACTCAAATGGACTTTTAAGTATGAAACCGAGGAGCGACAGCAATGATGGTGACACCGTTGCAATCGTGACTTTGTGCTGAAGATGCCCAGCACATGCTTTCCCTCCTGGCTCTTCGGCTCTGGGAGCAGAGGCCAGACGTTCGTGCTCTAATCGCTGTGCTGCTGGGCAGCCAAGAGCAAGCTCCGAAGAGGGTGCATTCAAATGGACCTTTAGGTAAGAAAGCGAGGAGCGACAGCAATGATGGTGACACCGTTGCAAAGCTGACTGTGTGCTGAAGATGCCCAGCACATGCTTTCCCTCCTGGCTCTTCGGCTCTGGGAACAGAGGCCAGACGTTCGTGCACTAATCGCTGTGCCCCTGGGCAGCTGAGAAGCAGCTTTGGAGACGTTGCATTCAAATGTACTTTTAGGTATGAAAGCAAAGAGTGACAGCAATGATGGTGACACCGTTGCAAAGCTGACTGTGTGCTGAAGATGCCCAGCACATGATTTCCCTCCTGGCTCTTCGGCTCTGGGAGCAGAGGCCAGACGTTCCTGCACTAATCGCTGTGCCCCTGGGCGGCCGAGAACAAGCTCCGGAGAGGTTTCATTCAAATGGACTTTTAGTTATGAAACCGAAGAGCGACAGCAATGATGGTGACACCGTTGCAAAGCTGAGTGTGTGCTGAAGATGCCCAGCACATGCTTTCCCTCCTGGCTCTTCGGCTCTGGGAGCAGAGGCCAGACGTTCGTGCTCTAATCGCTGTGCTGCTGGGCAGCCAAGAGCAAGCTCCAAAGAGGGTGCATTCAAATGGACCTTTAGGTAAGAAAGCGAGGAGCGACAGCAATGATGGTGACACCGTTGCAAAGCTGACTGTGTGCTGAAGATGCCCAGCACATGCTTTCCCTCCTGGCTCTTCGGCTCTGGGAGCAGAGGCCAGACGTTCGTGCACTAATCGCTGTGCCCCTGGGCAGCTGAGAAGCAGCTTTGGAGACGTTGCATTCAAATGTACTTTTAGGTATGAAAGCAAAGAGTGACAGCAATGATGGTGACACCGTTGCAAAGCTGACTGTGTGCTGAAGATGCCCAGCACATGATTTCCCTCCTGGCTCTTCGACTGTGGGAGCAGACGGCAACCGTTCGTGTCCTACTCACTGTGCTGCTGGGCAGCCGAGAAAAAGCGCCGAAGAGGGTGCATTCAAATGGACCTTTAGGTATGAAACTGAGGAGCGACAGCAATGATGGTGACACCGTTGCAAAGCTGACTGTGTGCTGAAGATGCCCAGCACATGCTTTCCCTCCTGGCTCTTCGGCTCTGCCAGAAGAGGCCAGACGTTCGTGCACTAATCGCTCTGCCCCTGGGCAGCCGAGAACAAGCTTTGGAGAGGTTGCACTCAAATGGACTTTTAAGTATGAAACCGAGGAGCGACAGAAATGATGGTGACACCGTTGCAAAGCTGACTGTGTGCTGAAGATGCCCAGCACATGCTTTCCCTCCTGGCTCTTCGGCTCTGGGAGCAGAGGCCAGACGTTCGTGCACTAATCACTGCGCCCCTGGGCGGCTGAGAAGCAGCTTTGGAGACGTTGCATTCAAATGAACTTTTAGGTATGAAAGCGAAGAGTGACAGCAATAATGGTGACACCGTTGCAATCCTGACTTTGTGCTGAAGATGCCCAGCACATGCTTTCCCTCCTGGCTCTTCGGCTCTGGGAGCAGAGGCCAGACGTTCGTGCTCTAATCGCTGTGCTGCTGGGCAGCCAAGAGCAAGCTCCAAAGAGGGTGCATTCAAATGGACCTTTAGGTAAGAAAGCGAGGAGCGACAGCAATGATGGTGACACCGTTGCAAAGCTGACTGTGTGCTGAAGATGCCCAGCACATGCTTTCCCTCCTGGCTCTTCGGCTCTGGGAGCAGAGGCCAGACGTTCGTGCACTAATCGCTGTGCCCCTGGGCAGCTGAGAAGCAGCTTTGGAGACGTTGCATTCAAATGTACTTTTAGGTATGAAAGCAAAGAGTGACAGCAATGATGGTGACGCCGTTGCAAAGCTGACTGTGTGCTGAAGATGCCCAGCACATGATTTCCCTCCTGGCTCTTCGGCTCTGGGAGCAGAGGCCAGACGTTCGTGCACTAATCGCTGTGCCCCTGGGCGGCCGAGAACAAGCTCCGGAGAGGTTTCATTCAAATGGACTTTTAGTTATGAAACCGAACAGCGACAGCAATGATGGTGACACCGTTGCAAAGCTGAGTGTGTGCTGAAGATGCCCAGCACATGCTTTCCCTCCTGGCTCTTCGGCTCTGGGAGCAGAGGCCAGACGTTCGTGCTCTAGTCGCTGTTCCCCGGGGCAGCTGAGAAGCAGCTTTGGAGAGGTTGCATTCAAATGGACTTTTAGGTATGAAACCGAGGAGGGACAGCAATAATGGTGACACCGTTGAAATCCTGACTGTGTGCTGAAGATGCCCAGCACATGCTTTCACTCCTGGCTCTTCGGCTCTGGGTGCAGAGGCCAGACGTTCGTGCACTAATCGCTGTGCCCCTGGGCAGCCGAGAAAAAGCTTTGGAGACGTTGCATTGAAATGGATTTTTAGGTATGAAACCGAGGAGCGACAGCAATGATGGTGACATGGTTGCAAAGCTGTCTGTCTGCTGAAGATGCCCAGCATATGATTTCCCTCCTGGCTCTTCGGCTCTGGGAGCAGAGGCCAGACGTTACTGCACTAATCGCTGTGCCCCTGGGCAGCCGAGAACAAGCTTTGGAGATGTTGCCCTCAAATGGACTTTTAAGTATGAAACCGAGGAGCGACAGCAATGATGGTGAAACCGTTGCAAAGCAGACTGTGTGCTGAAGATGCCCAGCACATGATTTCCCTCCTGGCTTTTCGGCTCTGGGAGCAGAGGCCAGACGTTCGTGCTCTAATCGCTGTGCTGCTGGGCAGCTGAGAGCACGCTCCGAAGAGGTTGCACTCAAATGGACTTTTAGGTATGAAACCGAGGAGCGACCGCGATGATGGTGACATGGTTGCAAAGCTGACTGTGTGCTGAAGATGACCAGCACATGCTTTCTCTCCTGGCTCTTCGGCTCTGTGAGCAGAGGCCAGACGTTCGTGCACTAATCGCTGTGCCCGTGGGCAGCCGAGAAAAAGCTTTGGAGACGTTGCATTGAAATGGATTTTTAGGTATGAAACCGAACAGCGACAGCAATGACGGCGACATGGTTGCAAAGCTGACTGTGTGCTGAAGATGACCAGCACATGCTTTCCCTCCTGGCTCTTCGGCTCTGGGAGCAGAGGCCAGACGTTCATGCACTAATCGCTGTGCCCCTGGGCAGCCGAGAACAAGCTTTGGACAGGTTGCACTCAAATGGACTTTTAAGTATGAAACCGAGGAGCGACAGCAATGATGGTGACACCGTTGCAAAGCTGATTGTGTGCTGAAGATGCCCAGCACATGATTTCCCTCCTGACTCTTCGGCTCTGTGAGCAGAGGCCAGACGTTCGTGCACTAATCGCTGTGCCCGGGGCAGCTGAGAAGCAGCTTTGGAGAGGTTGCATTCAAATGGACTTTTAGGTATGAAACCGAGGAGTGACAGCAATAATGGTGACGCCGTTGCAATCCTGACTGTGTGCTGAAGATGCCCAGCACATGCTTTCACTCCTGGCTCTTCGGCTCTGGGAGCAGAGGCCAGACGTTCGTGCACTAATCGCTGTGCCCCTGGGCAGCCGAGAAAAAGCTTTGGAGACGTTGCATTCAAATGGAATTTTAGGTATGAAACCGCGGAGCGACAGCAATGATGGTGACACCGTTGCAAAGCTGAGTGTGTGCTGAAGATGCCCAGCACATGCTTTCCCTCCTGGCTCTTCGGCTCTGGGAGCAGAGGCCAGACGTTCGTGCTCTAGTCGCTGTTCCCCGGGGCAGCTGAGAAGCAGCTTTGGAGAGGTTGCATTCAAATGGAATTTTAGGTATGAAACCGAGGAGTGACAGCAATAATGGTGACACCGTTGCAATCCTGACTGTGTGCTGGAGATGCCCAGCACATGCTTTCACTCCTGGCTCTTCGGCTCTGGGAGCAGAGGCCAGACGTTCGTGCACTAATCCCTGTGCCCCTGGGCAGCCGAGAAAAAGCTTTGGAGACGTTGCATTCAAATGGATTTTTAGGTATGAAACCGAGGAGCGACAGCAATGATGGTGACATGGTTGCAAAGCTGACTGTGTGCTGAAGATGCCCAGCACATGATTTCCCTCCTGGCTCTTCGGCTCTGGGAGCAGAGGCCAGACGTTCGTGCACTAATCGCTGTGCCCCTGGGCTGCTGAGAAGAAGCTTTGGAGAGGTTGCACTCAAATGGACTTTTAAGTATGAAACCGAGGAACGACAGCAATGATGGTGACACCGTTGCAAAGCTGACTGTGTGCTGAAGATGCCCAGCACATGCTTTCCCTCCTGGCTCTTCGGCTCTGCCAGCAGAGGCAAGACGTTCGTGCACTAATCGCTGTGCCCCTGGGCAGCCGAGAAAAAGCTTTGGAGACGTTGCATTCAAATGGATTTTTAGGTATGAAACCGAGGAGCGACAGCAATGATGGTGACATGGTTGCAAAGCTGACTGTGTGCTGAAGATGCCCAGCACATGATTTCCCTCCTGGCTCTTCGGCTCTGGGAGCAGAGGCCAGACGTTCCTGCACTAATCGCTGTGCCCCTGGGCAGCCGAGAACAAGCTTTGGAGAGGTTGCACTCAAATGGACTTTTAAGTATGAAACCGAGGAGCGACAGCAATGATGGTGACACCGTTGCAATCGTGACTTTGTGCTGAAGATGCCCAGCACATGCTTTCCCTCCTGGCTCTTCGGCTCTGGGAGCAGAGGCCAGACGTTCGTGCTCTAATCGCTGTGCTGCTGGGCAGCCAAGAGCAAGCTCCAAAGAGGGTGCATTCAAATGGACCTTTAGGTAAGAAAGCGAGGAGCGACAGCAATGATGGTGACACCGTTGCAAAGCTGACTGTGTGCTGAAGATGCCCAGCACATGCTTTCCCTCCTGGCTCTTCGGCTCTGGGAACAGAGGCCAGACGTTCGTGCACTAATCGCTGTGCCCCTGGGCAGCTGAGAAGCAGCTTTGGAGACGTTGCATTCAAATGTACTTTTAGGTATGAAAGCGAAGAGTGACAGCAATGATGGTGACACCGTTGCAAAGCTGACTGTGTGCTGAAGATGCCCAGCACATGATTTCCCTCCTGGCTCTTCGGCTCTGGGAGCAGAGGCCAGACGTTCGTGCACTAATCGCTGTGCCCCTGGGCGGCCGAGAACAAGCTCCGGAGAGGTTTCATTCAAATGGACTTTTAGTTATGAAACCGAACAGCGACAGCAATGATGGTGACACCGTTGCAAAGCTGACTGTGTGCTGAAGATGCCCAGCACATGCTTTCCCTCCTGGCTCTTCGGCTCTGGGAGCAGAGGCCAGACGTTCGTGCTCTAATCGCTGTGCTGCTGGGCAGCCAAGAGCAAGCTCCAAAGAGGGTGCATTCAAATGGACCTTTAGGTAAGAAAGCGAGGAGCGACAGCAATGATGGTGACACCGTTGCAAAGCTGACTGTGTGCTGAAGATGCCCAGCACATGCTTTCCCTCCTGACTCTTCGACTGTGGGAGCAGAGGCAAGACGTTCGTGCACTAATCGCTGTGCCCCTGGGCAGCTGAGAAAAAGCTTTGGAGCCGTTGCATTCAAATGGATTTTTAGGTATGAAACCGAGGAGCGACAGCAATGATGGTGACATGGTTGCAAAGCTGACTGTGTGCTGAAGATGCCCAGCACATGCTTTCCCTCCTGGCTCTTCGGCTCTGGGAGCAGAGGCCAGACGTTCCTGCACTAATCGCTGTGCCCCTGGGCAGCCGAGAACAAGCTTTGGAGAGGTTGATCTCAAATGGACTTTTAAGTATGAAACCGAGGAGCGACAGCAATGATGGTGACACCGTTGCAAAGCTGACTGTGTGCTGAAGATGCCCAGCACATGCTTTCCCTCCTGGCTCTTCGGCTCTGGGAGCAGAGGCCAGACGTTCGTGCTCTAATCGCTGTGCTGCTGGGAAGCCAAGAGCAAGCTCCAAAGAGGGTGCATTCAAATGGACCTTTAGGTAAGAAAGCGAGGAGGGACAGCAATGATGGTGACACCGTTGCAAAGCTGACTGTGTGCTGAAGATGCCCAGCACATGCTTTCCCTCCTGGCTCTTCGGCTCTGTGAGCAGAGGCCAGACGTTCGTGCACTAATCGCTGTGCCCCTGGGCAGCTGAGAAGCAGCTTTGGAGACGTTGCATTCAAATGTACTTTTAGGTATGAAAGCAAAGAGTGACAGCAATGATGGTGACACCGTTGCAAAGCTGACTGTGTGCTGAAGATGCCCAGCACATGATTTCCCTCCTGGCTCTTCGGCTCGGAGAGCAGAGGCCAGACGTTACTGCACTAATCGCTGTGCCCCTGGGCGGCCGAGAACAAGCTCCGGAGAGGTTTCATTCAAATGGACTTTTAGTTATGAAACCGAACAGCGACAGCAATGATGGTGACACCGTTGCAAAGCTGAGTGTGTGCTGAAGATGCCCAGCACATGCTTTCCCTCCTGGCTCTTCGGCTCTGGGAGCAGAGGCCAGACGTTCGTGCTCTAGTCGCTGTTCCCCGGGGCAGCTGAGAAGCATCTTTGGAGAGGTTGCATTCAAATGGACTTTTAGGTATGAAACCGAGGAGGGACAGCAATAATGGTGACACCGTTGCAATCCTGACTGTGTGCTGAAGATGCCCAGCACATGCTTTCACTCCTGGCTCTTCGGCTCTGGGAGCAGAGGCCAGACGTTCGTGCACTAATCCCTGTGCCCCTGGGCAGCCGAGAAAAAGCTTTGGAGACGTTGCATTCAAATGGATTTTTAGGTATGAAACCGAGGAGCGACAGCAATGATGGTGACATGGTTGCAAAGCTGACTGTGTGCTGAAGATGACCAGCACATGATTTCCCTCCTGGCTCTTCGGCTCTGGGAGCAGAGGCCAGACGTTCGTGCACTAATCGCTGTGCCCCTGGGCAGCTGAGAACAAGCTTTGGAGAGGTTACACTCAAATGGACTTTTAAGTATGAAACCGAGGAGCGACAGCAATGATGGTGACACCGTTGCAAAGCTGAGTGTGTGCTGAAGATGCCCAGCACATGCTTTCCCTCCTGGCTCTTCGGCTCTGGGAGCAGAGGCCAGACGTTCGTGCTCTAGTCGCTGTTCCCCTGGGCAGCTGAGAAGCAGCTTTGGAGAGGTTGCATTCAAATGGACTTTTAGGTATGAAACCGAGGAGTGACAGCAATAATGGTGACACCGTTGCAATCCTGACTGTGTGCTGAAGATGCCCAGCACATGCTTTCCCTCCTGGCTCTTTGGCTCTGGGAGCAGAGGCCAGACGTTCCTGCACTAATCGCTGTGCCCCTGGGCAGCCGAGAACAAGCTTTGGAGAGGTTGCACTCAAATGGACTTTTAAGTATGAAAGCGAGGAGCGACAGCAATGATGGTGACATGGTTGCAAAGCTGACTGTGTGCTGAAGATGCCCAGCACATGCTTTCCCTCCTGGCTCTTCGGCTCTGGGAGCAGAGGCAAGACGTTCGTGCACTAATCGCTGTGCCCCTGGGCAGCCGAGAACAAGCTTTGGAGAGGTTGCACTCAAATGGACTTTTAAGTATGAAACCAAGGAGCGCCAGCAATGATGGTGACACCGTTGCAAAGCTGACTGTGTGCTGAAGATGCCCAGCACATGCTTTCCCTCCTGGCTCTTCGGCTCTGGGAGCAGAGGTCAGACGTTCGTGCAGTAATCGCTCTGCCCCTGGGCAGCTGAGAAGCAGCTTTGGAGAGGTTGCATTCAAATGTACTTTTAGGTATGAAACCGAGGAGTGACAGCATTAATGGTTACACCGTTGCAATCCTGACAGTGTGCTGAAGATGCCCAGCACATGCTTTCCCTCCTGGCTCTTCAACTGTGGGAGCAGACGGCAACCGTTCGTGCCCTACTCACTGTGCTGCTGGGCAGCCGAGAAAAAGCGCCGAAGAGGGTGCATTCAAATGGACCTTTAGGTATGAAACCGAGGAGCGACAGCAATGATGGTGACATGGTTGCAAAGCTGACTGTGTGCTGAAGATGCCCAGCACATGCTTTCCCTCCTGGCTCTTCGGCTCTGGGAGCAGAGGACAGACGTTCGTGCACTAATCTCTGTGCCCCTGGGCAGCTGAGAAGCAGCTTTGGAGACGTTGCATTCAAATGAACTTTTAGGTATGAAAGCGAAGAGTGACAGCAATAATGGTGACACCGTTGCAATCGTGACTTTCTGCTGAAGATGCCCAGCACATGCTTTCCCTCCTGGCTCTTCGGCTCTGGGAGCAGAGGCCAGACGTTCGTGCTCTAATCGCTGTGCTGCTGGGCAGCCAAGAGCAAGCTCCAAAGAGGGTGCATTCAAATGGACCTTTAGGTAAGAAAGCGAGGAGCGACAGCAATGATGGTGACACCGTTGCAAAGCTGACTGTGTGCTGAAGATGCCCAGCACATGCTTTCTCTCCTGGCTCTTCGGCTCTGGGAGCAGAGGCCAGACGTTCGTGCACTAATCGCTGTGGCCCTGGGCAGCTGAGAAGCAGCTTTGGAGACGTTGCATTCAAATGTACTTTTAGGTATGAAAGCAAAGAGTGACAGCAATGATGGTGACACCGTTGCAAAGCTGACTGTGTGCTGAAGATGCCCAGCACATGATTTCCCTCCTGGCTCTTCGGCTCTGGGAGCAGAGGCCAGACGTTACTGCACTAATCGCTGTGCCCCTGGGCGGCCGAGAACAAGCTCCGGAGAGGTTTCATTCAAATGGACTTTTAGTTATGAAACCGAACAGCGGCAGCAATGATGGTGACACCGTTGCAAAGCTGACTGTGTGCTGAAGATGCCCAGCACATGCTTTCCCTCCTGGCTCTTCGGCTCTGGGAGCAGAGGCCAGACGTTCGTGCTCTAGTCGCTGTTCCCCGGGGCAGCTGAGAAGCAGCTTTGGAGAGGTTGCATTCAAATGGACTTTTAGGTATGAAACCGAGGAGGGACAGCAATAATGGTGACACCGTTGCAATCCTGACTGTGTGCTGAAGATGCCCAGCACATGCTTTCACTCCTGGCTCTTCGGCTCTGGGAGCAGAGGCAAGACGTTCGTGCACTAATCCCTGTGCCCCTGGGCAGCCGAGAACAGGCTTTGGAGAGGTTGCACTCTAATGGACTTTTAGGTATGAAAGCGAGGAGCGACAGCAATGATGGTGACATGGTTGCAAAGCTGACTGTGCGCTGAAGATGACCAGCACATGATTTCCCTCCTGCTCTGCGGCTCTGGGAGCAGAGGCCAGACGTTTGTGCACTAATCGCTGTGCCCCTGGGCAGCTGAGAACAAGCTTTGGAGAGGTTGCACTCAAATGGACTTTTAAGTATGAAATCGAGGAGCAACAGCAATGATGGTGACACCGTTGCAAAGCTGACTGTGTGCTGAAGATGCCCAGCACATGCTTTCCCTCCTGGCTCTTCGGCTCTGGGAGCAGAGGCAAGACGTTCGTGCACTAATCCCTGTGCCCCGGGCAGCCGAGAAAAAGCTTTGGAGACGTGGCATTCAAATGGATTTTTAGGTATGAAACCGAGGAGCGACAGCAATGATGGTGACACCGTTGCAAAGCTGACTGTGTGCTGAAGATGCCCAGCACATGATTTCCCTCCTGGCTCTTCGGCTCTGGGAGCAGAGGCCAGACGTTCCTGCACTAATCGCTGTGCCCCTGGGCAGCCGAGAACAAGATTTGGAGAGGTTGCACTCAAATGGACTTTTAAGTATGAAACCGAGGAGCGACAGCAATGATGGTGACACCGTTGCAAAGCTGACTGTGTGCTGAAGATGCCCAGCACATGCTTTCCCTCCTGGCTCTTCGGCTCTGGGAGCAGAGGCAAGACGTTCCTGCACTAATCGCTGTGCCCCTGGGGGGCCGAGAACAAGCTTTGGAGAGGATGCACTCAAATGGACATTTAAGTATGAAACCGAGGAGCGCCAGCAATGATGGTGACACCGTTGCAAAGCTGACTGTGTGCTGAAGATGCCCAGCACATGCTTTCCCTCCTGGCTCTTCGGCTCTGGGAGCAGAGGCCAGACGTTCGTGCTCTACTGACTGTGCTGCTGGGCAGCCAAGAGCAAGCGCCGAAGCGGTTGCATTCAAATGGACCTTTAGGTATGAAAGCGAGGAGCGACAGCAATGATGGTGACACCGTTGCAATCCTGCCAGTGTGCTGAAGATGCCCAGCACATGCTTTCCCTCCTGGCTCTTCGGCTCTGGGAGCAGAGGTCAGACGTTCGTGCACTAATCGCTGTGCCCCGGGGCAGCTGAGAAACAGCTTTGGAGAGGTTGCATTCAAATGTACTTTTAGGTATGAAACCGAGGAGTGAGAGCATAAATGGTTACACCGTTGCAATCCTGACAGTGTGCTGAAGATGCCCAGCACATGCTTTCCCTCCTGGCTCTTCGGCTCTGGGAGCAGAGGCCAGACGTTCATGCACTAATCGCTGTGCCCGTGGGCAGCCGAGAAAAAGCTTTGGAGACGTTGCATTCAAATGGATTTTTAGGTATGAAACCGAGGAGCGGCAGCAATGATGGTGACATGGTTGCAAAGCTGAGTGTGTGCTGAAGATGCCCAGCACATGCTTTCCCTCCTGGCTCTTCGGCTCTGGGAGCAGAGGCCAGACGTTCGTGCACTAATCGCTGTGCCCCTGGGCAGCCGAGAACAAGCTTCGGAGAGGTTGCACTCAAATAGACTTTTAAGTATGAAACCGAGGAGCGACAGCAATGATGGTGACACCGTTGCAAAGCTGTTTGTGTGCTGAACATGCCCAGCACATGATTTCCCTCCTGACTCTTCGGCTCTGTGAGCAGAGGCCAGACGTTCGTGCACTAATCGCTGTGCCCCGGGGCAGCTGCGAAGCAGCTTTGGAGAGGTTGCATTCAAATGGACTTATAGTTATGAAACCGAACAGCGACAGCAATGATGGTGACACCGTTGCAAAGCTGAGTGTGTGCTGAAGATGCCCAGCACATGCTTTCCCTCCTGGCTCTTCGGCTCTGGGAGCAGAGGCCAGACGTTCGTGCACTAATCGCTGTGCCCCTGGGCAGCTGAGAAGCAGCTTTGGAGACGTTGCATTGAAATGTACTTTTAGGTATGAAAGCAAAGAGTGACAGCAATGATGGTGACACCGTTGCAAAGCTGACTGTGTGCTGAAGATGCCCAGCACATGATTTCCCTCCTGGCTCTTCGGCTCTGGGAGCAGAGGCCAGACGTTACTGCACTAATCGCTGTGCCCCTGGGCGGCCGAGAACAAGCTCCGGAGAGGTTTCATTCAAATGGACTTTTAGTTATGAAACCGAACAGCGACAGCAATGATGGTGACACCGTTGCAAAGCTGAGTGTGTGCTGAAGATGCCCAGCACATGCTTTCCCTCCTGGCTCTTCGGCTCTGGGAGCAGAGGCCAGACGTTCGTGCTCTAGTCGCTGTTCCCCGGGGCAGCTGAGAAGCAGCTTTGGAGAGGTTGCATTCAAATGGACTTTTAGGTATGAAACCGAGGAGTGACAGCAATAATGGTGACACCGTTGCAATCCTGACTGTGTGCTGAAGATGCCCAGCACATGCTTTCACTACTGGCTCTTCAGCTCTGGGAGCAGAGGCCAGACGTTCGTGCACTAATCGCTGTGCCCCTGGGCAGCCGAGAAAAAGCTTTGGAGACGTTGCATTCAAATGGATTTTTAGGTATGAAACCGAGGAGCGACAGCAATGATGGTGACATGGTTGCAAAGCTGACTGTGTGCTGATGATGACCAGCACATGATTTCCCTCCTGGCTCTTCGGCTCTGGGAGCAGAGGCCAGACGTTCATGCACTAATCGCTGTGCCCCTGGGCAGCTGAGAACAAGCTTTGGAGAGGTTGCACTCAAATGGACTTTTAAGTATGAAACCGAGGAGCGACAGCAATGATGGTGACACCGTTGCAAAGCTGACTGTGTGCTGAAGATGCCCAGCACATG
This sequence comes from Pezoporus flaviventris, assembly GCF_033815535.1. Lineage (NCBI taxonomy): Eukaryota > Metazoa > Chordata > Aves > Psittaciformes > Psittacidae > Pezoporus > Pezoporus flaviventris. The sequence goes on along the minus strand of NW_026892660.1, from coordinate 790,581 downwards.
CTTTCCCTCCTGGCTCTTCGGCTCTGGGAGCAGAGGCAAGACGTTCGTGCCCTGTGCCCCTGGGCAGCCGAGAAAAAGCTTTGGAGACGTTGCATTCAAATGGATTTTTAGGTATGAAACCGAGGAGCGACAGCAATGATGGTGACATGGTTGCAAAGCTGACTGTGTGCTGAAGATGCCCAGCACATGATTTCCCTCCTGGCTCTTCGGCTCTGGGAGCAGAGTCCAGACGTTCCTGCACTAATCGCTGTGCCCCTGGGCAGCCGAGAACAAGCTTTGGAGAGGTTGCACTCAAATGGACTTTTAAGTATGAAACCGAGGAGCGACAGCAATGATGGTGACACCGTTGCAAAGCTGACTGTGTGCTGAAGATGCCCAGCACATGCTTTCCCTCCTGGCTCTTCGGCTCTGGGAGCAGAGGCAAGACGTTCCTGCACTAATCGCTGTGCCCCTGGGCGGCCGAGAACAAGCTCCGGAGAGGTTTCATTCAAATGGACTTTTAGTTATGAAACCGAACAGCGACAGCAATGATGGTGACACCGTTGCAAAGCTGACTGTGTGCTGAAGATGCCCAGCACATGATTTCCCTCCTGGCTCTTCGGCTCTGGGAGCAGAGGCCAGACGTTCGTGCTCTAGTCGCTGTTCCCCGGGGCAGCTGAGAAGCAGCTTTGGAGAGGTTGCATTCAAATGGACTTTTAGGTATGAAACCGAGGAGTGACAGCAATAATGGTGACACCGTTGCAATCCTGACTGTGTGCTGAGGATGCCCAGCACATGCTTTCACTCCTGGCTCTTCGGCTCTGGGAGCAGAGGCCAGACGTTCGTGCACTAATCCCTGTGCCCCTGGGCAGCCAAGAAAAAGCTTTGGAGACGTTGCATTCAAATGGATTTTTAGGTATGAAACCGAGGAGCGACAGCAATGATGTTGACACCGTTGCAAAGCTGACTGTGTGCTGAAGATGCCCAGCACATGCTTTCCCTCCTGGCTCTTCGGCTCTGGGAGCAGAGGCAAGACGTTCGTGCACTAATCCCTGTGCCCCTGGGCAGCCAAGAAAAAGCTTTGGAGACGTTGCATTCAAATGGATTTTTAGGTATGAAACCGAGGAGCGACAGCAATGATGGTGACATGGTTGCAAAGCTGACTGTGTGCTGAAGATGCCCAGCACATGATTTCCCTCCTGTCTTTTCGGCTCTGGGAGCAGAGGCCGGACGTTCCTGCACTAATCGCTGTGCCCCTTGGCAGCTGAGAACAAGCTTTGGAGCGGTTGCACTCAAATGGACTTTTAAGTATGAAACCGAGGAGGGACAGCAATGATGGTGACACCGTTGCAAAGCTGAGTGTGTGCTGAAGATGCCCAGCACATGCTTTCCCTCCTGGCTCTTCGGCTCTGGGAGCAGAGGCAAGACGTTCGTGCACTAATCGCGGTGCCCCTGGGCAGCCGAGAACAAGCTTTGGAGAGGTTGAACTCAAATGGACTTTTAAGTATGAAACCAAGGAGCGCCAGCAATGATGGTGACACCGTTGCAATCCTGACAGTGTGCTGAAGATGCCCAGCACATGCTTTCCCTCCTGGCTCTTCGACTGTGGGAGCAGACGGCAACCGTTCGTGCCCTACTCACTGTGCTGCTGGGCAGCCGAGAAAAAGCGCCGAAGAGGGTGCATTCAAATGGACCTTTAGGTATGAAACCGAGGAGCGACAGCAATGATGGTGACACCGTTGCAAAGCTGACTGTGTGCTGAAGATGCCCAGCACATGCTTTCCCTCCTGGCTCTTCGGCTCTGGGAGCAGAGGGCAGACGTTCGTGCACTAATCTCTGTGCCCCTGGGCAGCTGAGAAGCAGCTTTGGAGACGTTGCATTCAAATGAACTTTTAGGTATGAAAGCGAAGAGTGACAGCAATAATGGTGACACCGTTGCAATCGTGACTTTGTGCTGAAGATGCCCAGCACATGCTTTCCCTCCTGGCTCTTCGGCTCTGGCAGCAGAGGCCAGACGTTCGTGCTCTAATCGCTGTGCTGCTGGGAAGCCAAGAGCAAGCTCCAAAGAGGGTGCATTCAAATGGACCTTTAGGTAAGAAAGCGAGGAGCGACAGCAATGATGGTGACACCGTTGCAAAGCTGACTGTGTGCTGAAGATGCCCAGCACATGCTTTCCCTCCTGGCCCTTCGGCTCTGGGAGCAGAGGCCAGACGTTCCTGCACTAATCGCTGTGCCCCTGGGCGGCCGAGAACAAGCTCCGGAGAGGTTTCATTCAAATGGACTTTTAGTTATGAAACCGAACAGCGACAGCAATGATGGTGACACCGTTGCAAAGCTGAGTGTGTGCTGAAGATGCCCAGCACATGCTTTCCCTCCTGGCTCTTCGGCTCTGGGAGCAGAGGCCAGACGTTCGTGCTCTAGTCGCTGTTCCCCGGGGCAGCTGAGAAGCAGCTTTGGAGAGGTTGCATTCAAATGGACATTTAGGTATGAAACCGAGGAGTGACAGCAATAATGGTGACACCGTTGCAATCCTGACTGTGTGCTGAAGATGCCCAGCACATGCTTTCACTCCTGGCTCTTCGGCTCTGGGAGCAGAGGCCAGACATTCGTGCACTAATCCCTGTGCCCCTGGGCAGCCGAGAAAAAGCTTTGGAGACGTTGCATTCAAATGGATTTTTAGGTATGAAACCGAGGAGCGACAGCAATGATGGTGACATGGTTGCAAAGCTGACTGTGTGCTGAAGATGACCAGCACATGATTTCCCTCCTGGCTCTTCGGCTCTGGGAGCAGAGGCCAGACGTTCCTGCACTAATCGCTGTGCCCCTGGGCAGCTGAGAACAAGCTTTGGAGAGGTTGCACTCAAATGGACTTTTAAGGATGAAACCGAGGAGCGACAGCAATGATGGTGACACCGTTGCAAAGCTGACTGTGTGCTGAAGATGCCCAGCACATGATTTCCCTCCTGCCTCTTCGGCTCTGGGAGCAGAGGCAAGACGTTCGTGCACTAATCACTGTGCCCCTGGGCAGCCGAGAAAAAGCTTTGGAGACGTTGCCTTCAAATGGATTTTTAGGTATGAAACCGAGGAGCGACAGCAATGATGGTGACATGGTTGCAAAGCTGACTGTGTGCTGAAGATGCCCAGCACATGCTTTCCCTCCTGGCTCTTCGGCTCTGGGAGCAGAGTCCAGACGTTCCTGCACTAATCGCTGTGCCCCTGGGCAGCCGAGAACAAGCTTTGGAGAGGTTGCACTCAAATGGACTTTTAAGTATGAAACCGAGGAGCGACAGCAATGATGGTGACACCGTTGCAAAGCTGAGTGTGTGCTGAAGATGCCCAGCACATGCTTTCCCTCCTGGCTCTTCGGCTCTGGGAGCAGAGGCAAGACGTTCGTGCACTAATCGCTGTGCCCCTGGGCAGCCGAGAACAAGCTTTGGAGAGGTTGCACTCAAATGGACTTTTAAGTATGAAACCAAGGAGCCCCAGCAATGATGGTGACACCGTTGCAAAGCTGACTGTGTGCTGAAGATGCCCAGCACATGCTTTCCCTCCTGGCTCTTCGGCTGTGAGAGCAGAGGTCAGACGTTCGTGCACTAATCGCTCTGCCCCTGGGCAGCTGAGAAGCAGCTTTGGAGAGGTTGCATTCAAATGTACTTTTAGGTATGAAACCGAGGAGTGACAGCATTAATGGTTACACCGTTGCAATCCTGACAGTGTGCTGATGATGCCCAGCACATGCTTTCCCTCCTGGCTCTTCGACTGTGGGAGCAGACGGCAACCGTTCGTGCCCTACTCACTGTTCTGCTGGGCAGCCGAGAAAAAGCGCCGAAGAGGGTGCATTCAAATGGACCTTTAGGTATGAAACCGAGGAGCGACAGCAATGATGGTGACACCATTGCAAAGCTGACTGTGTGCTGAAGATGCCCAGCACATGCTTTCCCTCCTGGCTCTTCGGCTCTGGGAGCAGAGGGCAGACGTTCGTGCACTAATCTCTGTGCCCCTGGGCAGCTGAGAAGCAGCTTTGGAGACGTTGCATTCAAATGAACTTTTAGGTATGAAAGCGAAGAGTGACAGCAATAATGGTGACACCGTTGCAATCGTGACTTTGTGCTGAAGATGCCCAGCACATGCTTTCCCTCCTGGCTCTTCGGCTCTGGGAGCAGAGGCCAGACGTTCGTGCTCTAATCGCTGTGCTGCTGGGCAGCCAAGAGCAAGCTCCAAAGAGGGTGCATTCAAATGGACCTTTAGGTAAGAAAGCGAGGAGCGACAGCAATGATGGTGACACCGTTGCAAAGCTGACTGTGTGCTGAAGATGCCCAGCACATGCTTTCCCTCCTGGCTCTTCGGCTCTGGGAGCAGAGGCCAGACGTTCGTGCACTAATCGCTGTGCCCCTGGGCAGCTGAGAAGCAGCTTTGGATACGTTGCATTCAAATGAACTTTTAGGTATGAAAGCGAAGAGTGACAGCAATAATGGTGACACCGTTGCAATCCTGACTGTGTGCTGAAGATGACCAGCACATGATTTCCCTCCTGGCTCTTCGGCTCTGGGAGCAGAGGCCAGACGTTCGTGCACTAATCGCTGTGCCCCTGGGCAGCTGAGAACAAGCTTTGGAGAGGTTGCACTCAAATGGACTTTTAAGTATGAAACCGAGGAGCAACAGCAATGATGGTGACACCGTTGCAAAGCTGACTATGTGCTGAAGATGCCCAGCACATGCTTTCCCTCCTGGCTCTTCGGCTCTGGGAGCAGAGGCCAGACGTTCGTGCACTAATCGCTGTGCCCCTGGGCAGCCGAGAACAAGCTTTGGAGAGGTTGCACTCAAATGGACTTTTAATTATGAAACCGAGGAGCGACAGAAATGATGATGACACCGTTGCAAAGCTGAGTGTGTGCTGAAGATGCCCAGCACATGCTTTCCCTCCTGGCTCTTCGCCTCTGGGAGCAGAGGCCAGACGTTCGTGCACTAATCGCTGTGCCCCTGGGCAGCTGAGAAGCAGCTTTGGAGACGTTGCATTCAAATGTACTTTTAGGTATGAAAGCAAAGAGTGACAGCAATCATGGTGACACCGTTGCAAAGCTGACTGTGTGCTGAAGATGCCCAGCACATGCTTTCCCTCCTGGCTCTTCGGCTCTGGGAGCAGAGGTCAGACGTTCGTGCACTAATCGCTGTGCCCCTGGGCAGCTGAGAAACAGCTTTGGAGAGGTTGCATTCAAATGTACTTTTAGGTATGAAACCGAGGAGTGAGAGCATAAATGGTTACACCGTTGCAATCCTGACAGTGTGCTGAAGATGCCCAGCACATGCTTTCCCTCCTGGCTCTTCGGCTCTGGGAGCAGAGGCCAGACGTTCATGCACTAATCGCTGTGCCCGTGGGCAGCCAAGAAAAAGCTTTGGAGACGTTGCATTCAAATGGATTTTTAGGTATGAAACCGAGGAGCGACAGCAATGATGGTGACATGGTTGCAAAGCTGACTGTGTGCTGAAGATGCCCAGCACATGCTTTCCCTCCTGGCTCTTCGGCTCTGGGAGCAGAGGCCAGACGTTCGTGCACTAATCGCTGTGCCCCTGGGCAGCCGAGAACAAGCTTTGGAGAGGTTGCACTCAAATAGACTTTTAAGTATGAAACCGAGGAGCCACAGCAATGATGGTGACACCGTTGCAAACCTGATTGTGTGCTGAAGATGCCCAGCACATGATTTCCCTCCTGGCTCTTCGGCTCTGTGAGCAGAGGCCAGACGTTCGTGCACTAATCGCTGTGCCCCGGGGCAGCTGCGAAGCAGCTTTGGAGAGGTTGCATTCAAATGGACTTTTAGGTATGAAACCGAGGAGTGACAGCAATAATGGTGACACCGTTGCAATCGTGACTTTGTGCTGAAGATGCCCAACACATGCTTTCCCTCCTGGCTCTTCGGCTCTGGGAGCAGAGGCCAGACGTTCGTGCACTAATCTCTGTGCCCCTGGGCTGCTGAGAAGCAGCTTTGGAGACGTTGCATTCAAATGAACATTTAGGTATGAAAGCGAAGAGTGACAGCAATAATGGTGACACCGTTGATATCCTGACTGTGTGCTGAAGATGCCCAGCACATGATTTCCCTCCTGGCTCTTCGGCTCTGGGAGCAGAGGCCAGACGTTCGTGCACTAATCGCTGTGCCCCTGGGCAGCTGAGAACAAGCTTTGGAGAGGTTGCACTCAAATGGACTTTTAAGTATGAAAGCGAGGAGCGACAGCAATGATGGTGACACCGTTGCAAAGCTGACTGTGTGCTGAAGATGCCCAGCGCATGCTTTCACTCCTGGCTCTTCGGCTCTGGGAGCAGAGGCCAGACGTTCGTGCACTAATCGCTGTGCCCCTGGGCGGCCGAGAACAAGCTCCGGAGAGGTTTCATTCAAATGGACTTTTAGTTATGAAACCGAACAGCGACAGCAATGATGGTGACACCGTTGCAAAGCTGAGTGTGTGCTGAAGATGCCCAGCACATGCTTTCCCTCCTGGCTCTTCGGCTCTGGGAGCAGAGGCCAGACGTTCGTGCTCTAGTCGCTGCTCCCCGGGGCAGCTGAGAAGCAGCTTTGGAGAGGTTGCATTCAAATGGACTTTTAGGTATGAAACCGAGGAGTGACAGCAATAATGGTGACACCGTTGCAATCCTGACTGTGTGCTGAAGATGCCCAGCACATGCTTTCACTCCTGGCTCTTCGGCTCTGGGAGCAGAGGCCAGCCGTTCGTGCACTAATCCCTGTGCCCCTGGGCAGCCGAGAAAAAGCTTTGGAGACGTTGCATTCAAATGGATTTTTAGGTATGAAACCGAACAGCGACAGCAATGATGGTGACATGGTTGCAAAGCTGACTGTGTGCTGAAGATGACCAGCACATGATTTCCCTCCTGGCTCTTCGGCTCTGGGAGCAGAGGCCAGACGTTCGTGCACTAATCGCTGTGCCCCTGGGCGGCCGAGAACAAGCTCCGGAGAGGTTTCATTCAAATGCACTTTTAGTTATGAAACCGAACAGCGACAGCAATGATGGTGACACCGTTGCAAAGCTGAGTGTGTGCTGAAGATGCCCAGCACATGCTTTCCCTCCTGGCTCTTCGGCTCTGGGAGCAGAGGCCAGACGTTCGTGCTCTAGTCGCTGTTCCCCGGGGCAGCTGAGAAGCAGCTTTGGAGAGGTTGCATTCAAATGGAATTTTAGGTATGAAACCGAGGAGTGACAGCAATAATGGTGACACCGTTGCAATCCTGACTGTGTGCTGGAGATGCCCAGCACATGCTTTCACTCCTGGCTCTTCGGCTCTGGGAGCAGAGGCCAGACGTTCGTGCACTAATCCCTGTGCCCCTGGGCAGCCGAGAAAAAGCTTTGGAGACGTTGCATTCAAATGTATTTTTAGGTATGAAACCGAACAGCGACAGCAATGATGGTGACATGGTTGCAAAGCTGACTGTGTGCTGAAGATGACCAGCACATGATTTCCCTCCTGGCTCTTCGGCTCTGGGAGCAGAGGCCAGACGTTCGTGCACTAATCGCTGTGCCCCTGGGCAGCTGAGAACAAGCTTTGGAGAGGTTGCACTCAAATGGACTTTTAAGGATGAAACCGAGGAGCGACAGCAATGATGGTGACACCGTTGCAAAGCTGACTGTGTGCTGAAGATGCCCAGCACATGCTTTCCCTCCTGGCTCTTCGCCTCTGGGAGCAGAGGCAAGACGTTCGTGCACTAATCCCTGTGCCCCTGGGCAGCTGAGAAAAAGCTTTGGAGACGTTGCATTCAAATGGATTTTTAGGTATGAAACCGAGGAGCGACAGCAATGATGGTGACATGGTTGCAAAGCTGAATGTGTGCTGAAGATGCCCAGCACATGATTTCCCTCCTGTCTCTTCGGCGCTGGGAGCAGAGGCCAGACGTTCGTGCACTAATCGCTGTGCCCCTGGGCAGCCGAGAACAAGCTTTGGAGAGGTTGCACTCAAATGGACTTTTAAGTATGAAACCGAGGAGCGCCAGCAATGATGGTGACACCGTTGCAAAGCTGACTGTGTGCTGAAGATGCCCAGCACATGCTTTCCCTCCTGGCTCTTCGGCTCTGGGAGCAGAGGCCAGACGTTCGTGCACTAATCACTGCGCCCCTGGGCAGCTGAGAAGCAGCTTTGGAGACGTTGCATTCAAATGTACTTTTAGGTATGAAAGCGAAGAGTGACAGCAATAATGGTGACACCGTTGCAATCCTGACTGTGTGCTGAAGATGCCCAGCACATGCTTTCCCTCCTGGCTCTTTGGCTCTGGGAGCAGAGGCCAGACGTTCGTGCACTAATCGCTGTGCCCCTGGGCAGCCGAGAACAAGCTTTGGAGAGGTTGCATTGAAATGAACTTTTAGGTATGAAACCGAGGAGCAACAGCAATGATGGTGACATGGTTGCAAAGCTGACTGTGTGCTGAAGATGACCAGCACATGCTTTCCCTCCTGGCTCTTCGGCTCTGGGAGCAGAGGCCAGACGTTCGTGCACTAATCGCTGTGCCCCTGGGCAGCCGAGAACAAGCTTTGGAGAGGTTGCACTCAAATGGACTTTTAAGTATGAAACCGAGGAGCGACAGCAATGATGGTGACACCGTTGCAAAGCTGACTGTGTGCTGAAGATGCCCAGCACATGCTTTCCCTCCTGGCTCTTCGGCTCTGGGAGCAGAGGCCAGACGTTCGTGCACTAATCGCTGTGCCCCTGGGCAGCTGAGAAGCAGCTTTGGAGACGTTGCATTCAAATGTACTTTTAGGTATGAAAGCAAAGAGTGACAGCAATGATGGTGACACCGTTGCAAAGTTGACTGTGTGCTGAAGATGCCCAGCACATGATTTCCCTCCTGGCTCTTCGGCTCTGGGAGCAGAGGCCAGACGTTCCTGCACTAATCGCTGTGACCCTGGGCGGCCGAGAACAAGCTCCGGAGAGGTTTCATTCAAATGGACTTTTAGTTATGAAACCGAACAGCGACAGCAATGATGGTGACACCGTTGCAAAGCTGAGTGTGTGCTGAAGATGCCCAGCACATGCTTTCCCTCCTGGCTCTTCGGCTCTGGGAGCAGAGGCCAGACGTTCCTGCACTAATCGCTGTGCCCCTGGGCGGCCGAGAACAAGCTCCGGAGAGGTTTCATTCAAATGGACTTTTAGTTATGAAACCGAACAGCGACAGCAATGATGGTGACACCGTTGCAAAGCTGAGTGTGTGCTGAAGATGCCCAGCACATGCTTTCCCTCCTGGCTCTTCGGCTCTGGGAGCAGAGGCCAGACGTTCGTGCTCTAGTCGCTGTTCCCCGGGGCAGCTAAGAAGCAGCTTTGGAGAGGTTGCATTCAAATGGACTTTTAGGTATGAAACCGAGGAGTGACAGCAATAATGGTGACACCGTTGCAATCCTGACTGTGTGCTGAAGATGCCCAGCACATGCTTTCACTCCTGGCTCTTCGGCTCTGGGAGCAGAGGCCAGACGTTCGTGCACTAATCCCTGTGCCCCTGGGCAGCCGAGAAAAAGCTTTGGAGACGTTGCATTCAAATGGATTTTTAGGTATGAAACCGAGGAGCGACAGCAATGATGGTGACATGGTTGCAAAGCTGACTGTGTGCGTAAGATGCCCAGCACATGCTTTCCCTCCTGGCTCTTCGGCTCTGGGAGCAGAGGCAAGATGTTCCTGCACTAATCGCTGTGCCCCTGGGCGGCCGAGAACAAGCTTTGGAGAGGTTGCACTCAAATGGACTTTTAAGTATGAAACCGAGGAGCGACAGCAATGATGGTGACACCGTTGCAAAGCTGACTGTGTGCTGAAGATGCCCAGCACATGCTTTCCCTCCTGGCTCTTCGGCTCTGGGAGCAGAGGCCAGACGTTCGTGCACTAATCGCTCTGCCCCTGGGCAGCTGAGAAGCAGCTTTGGAGACGTTGCATTCAAATGTACTTTTAGGTATGGAAGCGAAGAGTGACAGCAATAATGGTGACACCGTTGCAATCTTGACTGTGTGCTGAAGATGCCCAGCACATGCTTTCCCTCCTGGCTCTTCGGCTCTGGGAGCAGAGGCCAGACGTTCGTGCTCTACTGACTGTGCTGCTGGGCAGCCAAGAGCAACCGCCGAAGAGGTTGCATTCAAATGGACCTTTAGGTATGAAAGCGAGGAGCGACAGCAATGATGGTGACACCGTTGCAATCCTGCCAGTGTGCTGAAGATGCCCAGCACATGCTTTCCCTCCTGGCTCTTCGCCTCTGGGAGCAGAGGTCAGACGTTCGTGCACTAATCGCTGTGCCCCTGGGCAGCTGAGAAACAGCTTTGGAGAGGTTGCATTCAAATGTACTTTTAGGTATGAAACCGAGGAGCGACAGCAATGATGGTGACATGGTTGCAAAGCTGACTGTGTGCTGAAGATGCCCAGCACATGCTTTCCCTCCTGGCTCTTCGGCTCTGGGAGCAGAGGCCAGACGTTCGTGCACTAATCGCTGTGCCCCTGGGCAGCCGAGAACAAGCTTTGGAGAGGTTGCACTCAAATAGACTTTTAAGTATGAAACCGAGGAGCCACAGCAATGATGGTGACACCGTTGCAAACCTGATTGTGTGCTGAAGATGCCCAGCACATGATTTCCCTCCTGGCTCTTCGCCTCTGGGAGCAGAGGCCAGACGTTCGTGCACTAATCGCTGTGCCCCGGGGCAGCTGCGAAGCAGCTTTGGAGAGGTTGCATTCAAATGGACTTTTAGGTATGAAACCGAGGAGTGACAGCAATAATGGTGACACCGTTGCAATCGTGACTTTGTGCTGAAGATGCCCAGCACATGCTTTCACTCCTGGCTCTTCGGCTCTGGGAGCAGAGGCCAGACGTTCGTGCACTAATCACTGCGCCCCTGGGCAGCTGAGAAGCAGCTTTGGAGACGTTGCATTCAAATGTACTTTTAGGTATGAAAGCGAAGAGTGACAGCAATAATGGTGACACCGTTGCAATCGTGACTGTGTGCTGAAGATGCCCAGCACATGCTTTCCCTCCTGGCTCTTCGGCTCTGTGAGCAGAGGCCAGACGTTCGTGCTCTAATCGCTGTGCTGCTGGGCAGCCAAGAGCAAGCTCCGAAGAGGGTGCATTCAAATGGACCTTTAGGTATGAAAGCGAGGAGCGACAGCAATGATGGTGACACCATTGCAAAGCTGACTGTGTGCTGAAGATGCCCAGCACATGCTTTCCCTCCTGGCTCTTCGGCTCTGGGAGCAGAGGCCAGACGTTCGTGCACTAATCGCTCTGCCCCTGGGCAGCTGAGAAGCAGCTTTGGAGACGTTGCATTCAAATGTACTTTTAGGTATGGAAGCGAAGAGTGACAGCAATAATGGTGACACCGTTGCAATCTTGACTGTGTGCTGAAGATGCCCAGCACATGCTTTCCCTCCTGGCTCTTCGGCTCTGGGAGCAGAGGCCAGACGTTCGTGCTCTACTGACTGTGCTGCTGGGCAGCCAAGAGCAAGCGCCGAAGAGGTTGCATTCAAATGGACCTTTAGGTATGAAAGCGAGGAGCGACAGCAATGATGGTGACACCGTTGCAATCCTGCCAGTGTGCTGAAGATGCCCAGCACATGCTTTCCCTCCTGGCTCTTCGGCTCTGGGAGCAGAGGTCAGACGTTCGTGCACTAATCGCTGTGCCCCTGTGCAGCTGAGAACAAGCTTTGGAGATGTTGCATTCAAATGTACTTTTAGGTATGAAACCGAGGAGTGACAGCAATAATGGTGACACCGTTGCAATCGTGACTTTGTGCTGAAGATGCCCAGCACATGCTTTCCCTCCTGGCTCTTCGGCTCTGGGAGCAGAGGCCAGACGTTCGTGCACTAATCTCTGTGCCCCTGGGCTGCTGAGAAGCAGCTTTGGAGACGTTGCATTCAAATGAACTTTTAGGTATGAAAGCGAAGAGTGACAGCAATAATGGTGACACCGTTGATATCCTGACTGTGTGCTGAAGATGCCCAGCACATGATTTCCCTCCTGGCTCTTCGGCTCTGGGAGCAGAGGCCAGACGTTCGTGCACTAATCGCTGTGCCCCTGGGCAGCTGAGTACAAGCTTTGGAGAGGTTGCACTCAAATGGACTTTTAAGTATGAAACCGAGGAGCGACAGCAATGATGGTGACACCGTTGCAAAGCTGCCTGTGTGCTGAAGATGCCCAGCACATGCTTTCCCTCCTGGCTCTTCGGCTCTGGGAGCAGAGGCCAGACGTTCGTGCACTAATTGCTGTGCCCCTGGGCAGCCGAGAAAAGCTTTGGAGAGGTTGCACTCAAATGGACTTTTAATTATGAAACCGAGGAGCGACAGAAATGATGGTGACACCGTTGCAAAGCTGACTGTGTGCTGAAGATGCCCAGCACATGCTTTCCCTCCTGGCTCTTCGCCTCTGGGAGCAGAGGCCAGACGTTCGTGCACTAATCGCTGTGCCCCTGGGCAGCTGAGGAGCAGCTTTGGAGACGTTGCATTCAAATGTACTTTTAGGTATGAAAGCAAAGAGTGACAGCAATCATGGTGACACCGTTTCAAAGCTGACTGTGTGCTGAAGATGCCCAGCACATGCTTTCCCTCCTGGCTCTTCGGCTCTGGGAGCAGAGGCCAGACGTTCCTGCACTAATCGCTGTGCCCCTGGGCAGCCGAGAACAAGCTTTTGAGAGGTTGCACTCAAATGGACTTTTAAGTATGAAACCGAGGAGCGACAGCAATGATGGTGACACCGTTGCAAAGCTGACTGTGTGCTGAAGATGCCCAGCACATGATTTCCCTCCTGGCTCTTCGGCTCTGGGAGCAGAGGCCAGACGTTCGTGCACTAATCGCTGTGCCCCTGGGCAGCCGAGAACAAGCTTTTGAGAGGTTGCACTCAAATGGACTTTTAAGTATGAAACCGAGGAGCGACAGCAATGATGGTGACACCGTTGCAAAGCTGACTGTGTGCTGAAGATGCCCAGCACATGCTTTCCCTCCTGGCTCTTCGGCTCTGGGAGCAGAGGCAAGACGTTCCTGCACTAATCGCTGTGCCCCTGGGCGGCCGAGAACAAGCTTTGGAGAGGATGCACTCAAATGGACTTTTAAGTATGAAACCGAGGAGCGCCAGCAATGATGGTGACACCGTTGCAAAGCTGACTGTGTGCTGAAGATGCCCAGCACATGCTTTCCCTCCTGGCTCTTCGGCTCTGGGAGCAGAGGCCAGACGTTCGTGCACTAATCACTGCACCCCTGGGCAGCTGAGAAGCAGCTTTGGAGACGTTGCACTCAAATAGACTTTTAAGTATGAAACCGAGGAGCGACAGCAATAATGGTGACACCGTTGCAATCGTGACTGTGTGCTGAAGATGCCCAGCACATGCTTTCCCTCCTGGCTCTTCGGCTCTGGGAGCAGAGGCCAGACGTTCGTGCTCTAATCACTGTGCTGCTGGGCAGCCAAGAGCAAGCTCCGAAGAGGGTGCATTCAAATGGACCTTTAGGTATGAAAGCGAGGAGTGACAGCAATGATGGTGACACCATTGCAAAGCTGACTGTGTGCTGAAGATGCCCAGCACATGCTTTCCCTCCTGGCTCTTCGGCTCTGGGAGCAGAGGTCAGACGTTCGTGCACTAATCGCTGTGCCCCTGGGCAGCTGAGAAACAGCTTTGGAGATGTTGCATTCAAATGTACTTTTAGGTATGAAACCGAGGAGTGAGAGCATAAATGGTTACACCGTTGCAATCCTGACAGTGTGCTGAAGATGCCCAGCACATGCTTTCCCTCCTGGCTCTTCGGCTCTGGGAGCAGAGGCCAGACGTTCATGCACTAATCGCTGTGCCCGTGGGCAGCCGAGAAAAAGCTTTGGAGACGTTGCATTCAAATGGATTTTTAGGTATGAAACCGAGGAGCGACAGCAATGATGGTGACATGGTTGCAAAGCTGACTGTGTGCTGAAGATGCCCAGCACATGCTTTCCCTCCTGGCTCTTCGGCTCTGGGAGCAGAGGCCAGACGTTCGTGCACTAATCGCTGTGCCCCTGGGCAGCCGAGAACAAGCTTTGGAGAGGTTGCACTCAAATAGACTTTTAAGTATGAAACCGAGGAGCGACAGCAATGATGGTGACACCGTTGCAAACCTGATTGTGTGCTGAAGATGCCCAGCACATGATTTCCCTCCTGGCTCTTCGGCTCTGGGAGCAGAGGCCAGACGTTCGTGCACTAATCGCTGTGCCCCGGGGCAGCTGCGAAGCAGCTTTGGAGAGGTTGCATTCAAATGGACTTTTAGGTATGAAACCGAGGAGTGACAGCAATAATGGTGACACCGTTGCAATCGTGACTTTGTGCTGAAGATGCCCAACACATGCTTTCCCTCCTGGCTCTTCGGCTCTGGGAGCAGAGGCCAGACATTCGTGCACTAATCTCTGTGCCCCTGGGCAGCTGAGAAGCAGCTTTGGAGACGTTGCATTCAAATGAACTTTTAGGTATGAAAGCGAAGAGTGACAGCAATAATGGTGACACCGTTGATATCCTGACTGTGTGCTGAAGATGCCCAGCACATGATTTCCCTCCTGGCTCTTCGGCTCTGGGAGCAGAGGCCAGACGTTCGTGCACTAATCGCTGTGCCCCTGGGCAGCTGAGAACAAGCTTTGGAGAGGTTGCACTCAAATGGACTTTTAAGTATGAAACCGAGGAGCGACAGCAATGATGGTGACACCGTTGCAAAGCTGACTGTGTGCTGAAGATGCCCAGTGCATGCTTTCACTCCTGGCTCTTCGGCTCTGGGAGCAGAGGCCAGACGTTCGTGCACTAATCGCTGTGCCCCTGGGCGGCCGAGAACAAGCTCCGGAGAGGTTTCATTCAAATGGACTTTTAGTTATGAAACCGAACAGCGACAGCAATGATGGTGACACCGTTGCAAAGCTGAGTGTGTGCTGAAGATGCCCAGCACATGCTTTCCCTCCTGGCTCTTCGGCTCTGGGAGCAGAGGCCAGACGTTCGTGCTCTAGTCGCTGTTCCCCGGGGCAGCTGAGAAGCAGCTTTGGAGAGGTTGCATTCAAATGGACTTTTAGGTATGAAACCGAGGAGTGACAGCAATAATGGTGACACCGTTGCAATCCTGACTGTGTGCTGAAGATGCCCAGCACATGCTTTCCCTCCTGGCTCTTCGGCTCTGGGAGCAGAGGCCAGCCGTTCGTGCACTAATCCCTGTGCCCCTGGGCAGCCGAGAAAAAGCTTTGGAGACGTTGCATTCAAATGGATTTTTAGGTATGAAACCGAACAGCGACAGCAATGATGGTGACATGGTTGCAAAGCTGACTGTGTGCTGAAGATGACCAGCACATGATTTCCCTCCTGGCTCTTCGGCTCTGGGAGCAGAGGCCAGACGTTCGTGCACTAATCGCTGTGCCCCTGGGCGGCCGAGAACAAGCTCCGGAGAGGTTTCATTCAAATGGACTTTTAGTTATGAAACCGAACAGCGACAGCAATGATGGTGACACCGTTGCAAAGCTGAGTGTGTGCTGAAGATGCCCAGCACATGCTTTCCCTCCTGGCTCTTCGGCTCTGGGAGCAGAGGCCAGACGTTCGTGCTCTAGTCGCTGTTCCCCGGGGCAGCTGAGAAGCAGCTTTGGAGAGGTTGCATTCAAATGGAATTTTAGGTATGAAACCGAGGAGTGACAGCAATAATGGTGACACCGTTGCAATCCTGACTGTGTGCTGGAGATGCCCAGCACATGCTTTCACTCCTGCCTCTTCGGCTCTGGGAGCAGAGGCCAGACGTTCGTGCACTAATCCCTGTGCCCCTGGGCAGCCGAGAAAAAGCTTTGGAGACGTTGCATTCAAATGTATTTTTAGGTATGAAACCGAACAGCGACAGCAATGATGGTGACATGGTTGCAAAGCTGACTGTGTGCTGAAGATGACCAGCACATGATTTCCCTCCTGGCTCTTCGGCTCTGGGAGCAGAGGCCAGACGTTCGTGCACTAATCGCTGTGCCCCTGGGCAGCTGAGAACAAGCTTTGGAGAGGTTGCACTCAAATGGACTTTTAAGGATGAAACCGAGGAGCGACAGCAATGATGGTGACACCGTTGCAAAGCTGACTGTGTGCTGAAGATGCCCAGCACATGCTTTCCCTCCTGGCTCTTCGCCTCTGGGAGCAGAGGCAAGACGTTCGTGCACTAATCCCTGTGCCCCTGGGCAGCCGAGAAAAAGCTTTGGAGACGTTGCATTCAAATGGATTTTTAGGTATGAAACCGAGGAGCGACAGCAATGATGGTGACATGGTTGCAAAGCTGAATGTGTGCTGAAGATGCCCAGCACATGATTTCCCTCCTGTCTCTTCGGCTCTGGGAGCAGAGGCCAGACGTTCGTGCACTAATCGCTGTGCCCCTGGGCAGCCGAGAACAAGCTTTGGAGAGGTTGCACTCAAATGGACTTTTAAGTATGAAACCGAGGAGCGCCAGCAATGATGGTGACACCGTTGCAAAGCTGACTGTGTGCTGAAGATGCCCAGCACATGCTTTCCCTCCTGGCTCTTCGGCTCTGGGAGCAGAGGCCAGACGTTCGTGCACTAATCACTGCGCCCCTGGGCAGCTGAGAAGCAGCTTTGGAGACGTTGCATTCAAATGTACTTTTAGGTATGAAAGCGAAGAGTGACAGCAATAATGGTGACACCGTTGCAATCGTGACTTTGTGCTGAAGATGCCCAGCACATGCTTTCCCTCCTGGCTCTTCGGCTCTGGGAGCAGAGGCCAGACGTTCGTGCTCTAATCGCTGTGCTGCTGGGCAGCCATGAGCAAGCTCCGAAGAGGGTTGCATTCAAATGGACCTTTAGGTATGAAAGCGAGGAGCGACAGCAATGATGGTGACACCATTGCAAAGCTGACTGTGTGCTGAAGATGCCCAGCACATGCTTTCCCTCCTGGCTCTTCGGCTCTGGGAGCAGAGGTCAGACGTTCGTGCACTAATCGCTGTGCCCCTGGGCACCTGAGAAACAGCTTTGGAGAGGTTGCATTCAAATGTACTTTTAGGTATGAAACCGAGGAGTGAGAGCATAAATGGTTACACCGTTGCAATCCTGACAGTGTGCTGAAGATGCCCAGCACATGCTTTCCCTCCTCGCTCTTCGGCTCTGGGACCAGAGGCCAGACGTTCGTGCACTAATCGCTCTGCCACTGGGCAGCTGAGAAGCAGCTTTGGAGACGTTGCATTCAAATGTACTTTTAGGTATGAAAGCAAAGAGTGACAGCAATGATGGTGACACCGTTGCAAAGCTGACTGTGTGCTGAAGATGCCCAGCACATGCTTTCCCTCCTGGCTCTTCGGCTCTGGGAGCAGAGGCCAGACGTTCCTGCACTAATCGCTGTGACCCTGGGCGGCCGAGAACAAGCTCCGGAGAGGTTTCATTCAAATGGACTTTTAGTTATGAAACCGAACAGCGACAGCAATGATGGTGACACCGTTGCAAAGCTGAGTGTGTGCTGAAGATGCCCAGCACATGCTTTCCCTCCTGGCTCTTCGGCTCTGGGAGCAGAGGCCAGACGTTCCTGCACTAATCGCTGTGCCCCTGGGCGGCCGAGAACAAGCTCCGGAGAGGTTTCATTCAAATGGACTTTTAGTTATGAAACCGAACAGCGACAGCAATGATGGTGACACCGTTGCAAAGCTGAGTGTGTGCTGAAGATGCCCAGCACATGCTTTCCCTCCTGGCTCTTCGGCTCTGGGAGCAGAGGCCAGACGTTCGTGCTCTAGTCGCTGTTCCCCGGGGCAGCTGAGAAGCAGCTTTGGAGAGGTTGCATTCAAATGGACTTTTAGGTATGAAACCGAGGAGTGACAGCAATAATGGTGACACCGTTGCAATCCTGACTGTGTGCTGAAGATGCCCAGCACATGCTTTCACTCCTGGCTCTTCGGCTCTGGGAGCAGAGGCCAGACGTTCGTGCACTAATCCCTGTGCCCCTGGGCAGCCGAGAAAAAGCTTTGGAGACGTTGCATTCAAATGGATTTTTAGGTATGAAACCGAACAGCGACAGCAATGATGGTGACATGGTTGCAAAGCTGACTGTGTGCTGAAGATGCCCAGCACATGCTTTCCCTCCTGGCTCTTCGGCTCTGGGAGCAGAGGCCAGACGTTCGTGCACTAATCACTGCGCCCCTGGGCAGCTGAGAAGCAGCTTTGGAGACGTTGCATTCAAATGTACTTTTAGGTATGAAAGCGAAGAGTGACAGCAATAATGGTGACACCGTTGCAATCGTGACTGTGTGCTGAAGATGCCCAGCACATGCTTTCCCTCCTGGCTCTTCGGCTCTGGGAGCAGAGGCCAGACGTTCGTGCTCTAATCGCTGTGCTGCTGGGCAGCCAAGAGCAAGCTCCGAAGAGGGTGCATTCAAATGGACCTTTAGGTATGAAAGCGAGGAGCGACAGCAATGATGGTGACACCATTGCAAAGCTGACTGTGGGCTGAAGATGCCCAGCACATGCTTTCCCTCCTGGCTCTTCGGCTCTGGGAGCAGAGGCCGGACGTTCGTGCACAAATCGCTCTGCCCCTGGGAAGCCGAGAAAAAGCTTTGGAGACGTTGCATTCAAATGGATTTTTAGGTATGAAACCGAGGAGCGACAGCAATGATGGTGATACCGTTGCAAAGCTGACTGTGTGCTGAAGATGCCCAGCACATGCTTTCCCTCCTGGCTCTTCGGCTCTGGGAGCACAGGCAAGACGTTCGTGCACTAATCCCTGTGCCCCTGGGCAGCCGAGAACAAGCTTTGGAGATGTTGCATTCAAATGGATTTTTAGGTATGAAACCGAGGAGCGACAGCAATGATGGTAACATGGTTGCAAAGCTGAATGTGTGCTGAAGATGCCCAGCACATGCTTTCCCTCCTGGCTCTTCGGCTCTGGGAGCAGAGGCCAGACGTTCGTGCACTAATCGCTGTGCCCCTGGGCAGCCGAGAACAAGCTTTGGAGAGGTTGCACTCAAATGGACTTTTAAGTATGAAACCGAGGAGCGACAGCAATGATGGTGACACCGTTGCAAAGCTGACTGTGTGCTGAAGATGCCCAGCACATGCTTTCCCTCCTGGCTCTTCGGCTCTGGGAGCAGAGGCAAGACGTTTGTGCACTAATCCCTGTGCCCCTGGGCAGCCGAGAACAAGCTTTGGTGAGGTTGCACTCAAATGGACTTTTAAGTATGAAACCAAGGAGCGCCAGCAATGATGGTGACACCGTTGCAAAGCTGACTGTGTGCTGAAGATGCCCAGCACATGCTTTCCCTCCTGGCTCTTCGCCTCTGGGAGCAGAGGTCAGACGTCCGTGCAGTAATCGCTCTGCCCCTGGGCAGCTGAGAAGCAGCTTTGGAGAGGTTGCATTCAAATGTACTTTTAGGTATGAAACCGAGGAGTGACAGCATTAATGGTTACACCGTTGCAATCCTGACAGTGTGCTGAAGATGCCCAGCACATGCTTTCCCTCCTGGCTCTTCGACTGTGGGAGCAGACGGCAACCGTTCGTGCCCTACTCACTGTGCTGCTGGGCAGCCGAGAAAAAGCGCCGAAGAGGGTGCATTCAAATGGACCTTTAGGTATGAAACCGAGGAGCGACAGCAATGATGGTGACACCGTTGCAAAGCTGACTCTGTGCTGAAGATGCCCAGCACATGCTTTCCCTCCTGGCTCTTCGGCTCTGGGAGCAGAGGGCAGACGTTCGTGCACTAATCTCTGTACCCCTTGGCACCTGAGAAGCTGCTTTGGAGACGTTGCATTCAAATGAACTTTTAGGTATGAAAGCGAAGAGTGACAGCAATAATGGTGACACCGTTGCAATCGTGACTTTGTGCTGAAGATGCCCAGCACATGCTTTCCCTCCTGGCTCTTCGGCTCTGGGAGCAGAGGCCAGACGTTCGTGCTCTAATCGCTGTGCTGCTGGGCAGCCAAGACCAAGCTCCAAAGAGGGTGCATTCAAATGGACCTTTAGGTAAGAAAGCGAGGAGCGACAGCAATGATGGTGACACCGTTGCAAAGCTGACTGTGTGCTGAAGATGCCCAGCACATGCTTTCCCTCCTGGCTCTTCGGCTCTGGGAGCAGAGGCCAGACGTTCGTGCACTAATCGCTGTGCCCATGGGCAGCTGAGAAGCAGCTTTGGAGACGTTGCATTCAAATGTAGTTTTAGGTATGAAAGCAAAGAGTGACAGCAATGATGGTGACACCGTTGCAAAGCTGACTGTGTGCTGAAGATGCCCAGCACATGATTTCCCTCCTGGCTCTTCGGCTCTGGGAGCAGAGGCCAGACGTTCCTGCACTAATCGCTGTGCCCCTGGGCGGCCGAGAACAAGCTCCGGAGAGGTTTCATTCAAATGGACTTTTAGTTATGAAACCGAACAGCGACAGCAATGATGGTGACACCGTTGCAAAGCTGAGTGTGTGCTGAAGATGCCCAGCACATGCTTTCCCTCCTGGCTCTTCGGCTCTGGGAGCAGAGGCCAGACGTTCGTGCTCTAGTCGCTGTTCCCCGGGGCAGCTGAGAAGCAGCTTTGGAGAGGTTGCATTCAAATGGACATTTAGGTATGAAACCGAGGAGTGACAGCAATAATGGTGACACCGTTGCAATCCTGACTGTGTGCTGAAGATGCCCAGCACATGCTTTCCCTCCTGGCTCTTCGGCTCTGGGAGCAGAGGCCAGACGTTCGTGCTCTAATCGCTGTGCTGCTGGGCAGCCAAGAGCAAGCTCCGAACAGGGTGCATTCTAATGGACCTTTAGGTATGAAAGCGAGGAGCGACAGCAATGATGGTGACACCGTTGCAATCCTGCCACTGTGCTGAAGATGCCCAGCACATGCTTTCCCTCCTGGCTCTTCGGCTCTGGGAGCAGAGGCCAGACGTTCGTGCACTAATCGCTCTGCCCCTGGGAAGCCGAGAAAAAGCTTTGGAGACGTTGCATTCAAATGGATTTTTAGGTATGAAACCGAGGAGCGACAGCAATGATGGTGATACCGTTGCAAAGCTGACTGTGTGCTGAAGATGCCCAGCACATGCTTTCCCTCCTGGCTCTTCGGCTCTGGGAGCAGAGGCCAGACGTTCGTGCACTAATCGCTCTGCCCCTGGGAAGCCGAGAAAAAGCTTTGGAGACGTTGCATTCAAATGGATTTTTAGGTATGAAACCGAACAGCGACAGCAATGATGGTGATACCGTTGCAAAGCTGACTGTGTGCTGAAGATGACCAGCACATGATTTCCCTCCTGGCTCTTCGGCTCTGGGAGCAGAGGCCAGACGTTCGTGCACTAATCGCTGTGCCCCTGGGCAGCTTAGAACAAGCTTTGGAGAGGTTGCACTCAAATGGACTTTTAAGTATGAAACCGAGGAGCGACAGCAATGATGGTGACACCGTTGCAAAGCTGACTGTGTGCTGAAGATGCCCAGCACATGCTTTCCCTCCTGGCTCTTCCGCTCTGGGAGCAGAGGCAAGACGTTCGTGCACTAATCCCTGTGCCCCTGGGCAGCCAAGAAAAAGCTTTGGAGACGTTGCATTCAAATGGATTTTTAGGTATGAAACCGAGGAGCGACAGCAATGATGGTGACATGGTTGCAAAGCTGAATGTGTGCTGAAGATGCCCAGCACATGATTTCCCTCCTGTCTCTTCGACTCTGGGAGCAGAGGCCAGACGTTTGTGCACTAATCGCTGTGCCACTGGGCAGCCGAGAACAAGCTTTGGAGAGGTTGCACTCAAATGGACTTTTAAGTATGAAACCGAGGAGCGCCAGCAATGATGGTGACACCGTTGCAAAGCTGACTGTGTGCTGAAGATGCCCAGCACATGCTTTCCCTCCTGGCTCTTCGGCTCTGGGAGCAGAGGCCAGACGTTCGTGCACTAATCACTGCGCCCCTGGGCAGCTGAGAAGCAGCTTTGGAGACGTTGCATTCAAATGTACTTTTAGGTATGAAAGCGAAGAGTGACAGCAATAATGGTGACACCGTTGCAATCGTGACTGTGTGCTGAAGATGCCCAGCACATGCTTTCCCTCCTGGCTCTTCGGCTCTGGGAGCAGAGGCCAGACGTTCGTGCTCTAATCGCTGTGCTGCTGGGCAGCCAAGAGCAAGCTCCGAAGAGGGTTGCATTCAAATGGACCTTTAGGTATGAAAGCGAGGAGCGACAGCAATGATGGTGACACCATTGCAAAGCTGACTGTGTGCTGAAGATGCCCAGCACATGCTTTCCCTCCTAGCTCTTCGGCTCTGGGAGCAGAGGCCAGACGTTCGTGCTCTAGTCGCTGTTCCCCGGGGCAGCTGAGAAGCAGCTTTGGAGAGGTTGCATTCAAATGGACTTTTAGGTATGAAACCGAGGAGTGACAGCAATAATGGTGACACCGTTGCAATCCTGACTGTGTGCTGAAGATGCCCAGCACATGCTTTCACTCCTGGCTCTTCGGCTCTGGGAGCAGAGGCCAGCCGTTCGTGCACTAATCCCTGTGCCCCTGGGCAGCCGAGAAAAAGCTTTGGAGACGTTGCATTCAAATGGATTTTTAGGTATGAAACCGAACAGCGACAGCAATGATGGTGACATGGTTGCAAAGCTGACTGTGTGCTGAAGATGACCAGCACATGATTTCCCTCCTGGCTCTTCGGCTCTGGGAGCAGAGGCCAGACGTTCGTGCACTAATCGCTGTGCCCCTGGGCGGCCGAGAACAAGCTCCGGAGAGGTTTCATTCAAATGCACTTTTAGTTATGAAACCGAACAGCGACAGCAATGATGGTGACACCGTTGCAAAGCTGAGTGTGTGCTGAAGATGCCCAGCACATGCTTTCCCTCCTGGCTCTTCGGCTCTGGGAGCAGAGGCCAGACGTTCGTGCTCTAGTCGCTGTTCCCCGGGGCAGCTGAGAAGCAGCTTTGGAGAGGTTGCATTCAAATGGAATTTTAGGTATGAAACCGAGGAGTGACAGCAATAATGGTGACACCGTTGCAATCCTGACTGTGTGCTGGAGATGCCCAGCACATGCTTTCACTCCTGGCTCTTCGGCTCTGGGAGCAGAGGCCAGACGTTCGTGCACTAATCCCTGTGCCCCTGGGCAGCCGAGAAAAAGCTTTGGAGACGTTGCATTCAAATGGATTTTTAGGTATGAAACCGAACAGCGACAGCAATGATGGTGACATGGTTGCAAAGCTGACTGTGTGCTGAAGATGACCAGCACATGATTTCCCTCCTGGCTCTTCGGCTCTGGGAGCAGAGGCCAGACGTTCGTGCACTAATCGCTGTGCCCCTGGGCAGCTGAGAACAAGCTTTGGAGAGGTTGCACTCAAATGGACTTTTAAGTATGAAACCGAGGAGCGACAGCAATGATGGTGACACCGTTGCAAAGCTGACTGTGTGCTGAAGATGCCCAGCACATGCTTTCCCTCCTGGCTCTTCCGCTCTGGGAGCAGAGGCAAGACGTTCGTGCACTAATCCCTGTTCCCCTGGGCAGCTGAGAAAAAGCTTTGGAGACGTTGCATTCAAATGGATTTTTAGGTATGAAACCGAGGAGCGACAGCAATTATGGTGACATGGTTGCAAAGCTGAATGTGTGCTGAAGATGCCCAGCACATGATTTCCCTCCTGTCTCTTCGGCTCTGGGAGCAGAGGCCAGACGTTCGTGCACTAATCGCTGTGCCCCTGGGCAGCCGAGAACAAGCTTTGGAGAGGTTGCACTCAAATGGACTTTTAAGTATGAAACCGAGGAGCGCCAGCAATGATGGTGACACCGTTGCAAAGCTGAGTGTGTGCTGAAGATGCCCAGCACATGCTTTCCCTCCTGGCTCTTCGGCTCTGGGAGCAGAGGCCAGACGTTCGTGTACTAATCACTGCGCCCCTGGGCAGCTGAGAAGCAGCTTTGGAGACGTTGCATTCAAATGTACTTTTAGGTATGAAAGCGAAGAGTGACAGCAATAATGGTGACACCGTTGCAATCGTGACTGTGTGCTGAAGATGCCCAGCACATGCTTTCCCTCCTGGCTCTTCGGCTCTGGGAGCAGAGGCCAGACGTTCGTGCTCTAATCGCTGTGCTGCTGGGCAGCCAAGAGCAAGCTCCGAAGAGGGTGCATTCAAATGGACCTTTAGGTATGAAAGCGAGGAGCGACAGCAATTATGGTGACACCATTGCAAAGCTGACTGTGGGCTGAAGATGCCCAGCACATGCTTTCCCTCCTGGCTCTTCGGCTCTGGGAGCAGAGGCCAGACGTTCGTGCACTAATCGCTCTGCCCCTGGGCAGCTGAGAAGCAGCTTTGGAGACGTTGCATTCAAATGTACTTTTAGGTATGAAAGCGAAGAGCGACAGCAATGATGGTGACACCGTTGCAATCCTGCCAGTGTGCTGAAGATGCCCAGCACATGCTTTCCCTCCTGGCTCTTCGGCTCTGGGAGCAGAGGTCAGACGTTCGTGCACTAATCGCTGTGCCCCTGGGCAGCTGAGAAACAGCTTTGGAGAGGTTGCATTCAAATGTACTTTTAGGTATGAAACCGAGGAGCGACAGCAATGATGGTGACATGGTTGCAAAGCTGACTGTGTGCTGAAGATGACCAGCACATGCTTTCACTCCTGGCTCTTCGGCTCTGGGAGCAGAGGCCAGACGTTCGTGCACTAATCGCTGTGCCCCTGGGCAGCCGAGAACAAGCTTTGGAGAGGTTGCACTCAAATGGACTTTTAATTATGAAACCGAGGAGCGACAGAAATGATGGTGACACCGTTGCAAAGCTGACTGTGTGCTGAAGATGCCCAGCACATGCTTTCCCTCCTGGCTCTTCGCCTCTGGGAGCAGAGGCCAGACGTTCGTGCACTAATCGCTGTGCCCCTGGGCAGCTGAGAAGCAGCTTTGGAGACGTTGCATTCAAATGTACTTTTAGGTATGAAAGCAAAGAGTGACAGCAATGATGGTGACACCATTGCAAAGCTGACTGTGTGCTGAAGATGCCCAGCACATGCTTTCCCCTACTGGCTCTTCGGCTCTGGGAGCAGAGGCCAGACGTTCGTGCACTAATCGCTCTGCCACTGGGCAGCTGAGAAGCAGCTTTGGAGAGTTGCATTCAAATGTACTTTTAGGTATGAAAGCGAAGAATGACAGCAATAATGGTGACACCGTTGCAATCTTGACTGTGTGCTGAAGATGCCCAGCACATGCTTTCCCTCCTGGCTCTTCGGCTCTGGGAGCAGAGGCCAGACGTTCGTGCTCTACTGACTGTGCTGCTGGGCAGCCAAGAGCAAGCGCCGAAGAGGTTGCATTCAAATGGACCTTTAGGTATGAAAGCGAGGAGCGACAGCAATGATGGTGACACCGTTGCAATCCTGCCAGTGTGCTGAAGATGCCCAGCACATGCTTTCCCTCCTGGCTCTTCGGCTCTGGGAGCAGAGGCCAGACGTTCGTGCACTAATCGCTCTGCCACTGGGAAGCCGAGAAAAAGCTTTGGAGACGTTGCATTCAAATGGATTTTTAGGTATGAAACCGAGGAGAGACAGCAATGATGGTGATACCGTTGCAAAGCTGACTGTGTGCTGAAGATGCCCAGCACATGCTTTCCCTCCTGGCTCTTCGGCTCTGGGAGCAGAGCCCAGACGTTCGTGCACTAATCTCTGTGCCCCGGGGCAGCTGAGAAGCAGCTTTGGAGACGTTGCATTCAAATGAACTTTTAGGTATGAAAGCAAAGAGTGACAGCAATAATGGTGACACCGTTGCAATCGTGACTTTGTGCTGAAGATGCCCAGCACATGCTTTCCCTCCTGGCTCTTCGGCTCTGGGAGCAGAGGCCGGACGTTCGTGCACAAATCGCTCTGCCCCTGGGAAGCCGAGAAAAAGCTTTGGAGACGTTGCATTCAAATGGATTTTTAGGTATGAAACCGAGGAGCGACAGCAATGATGGTGATACCGTTGCAAAGCTGACTGTGTGCTGAAGATGCCCAGCACATGCTTTCCCTCCTGGCTCTTCGGCTCTGGGAGCACAGGCAAGACGTTCGTGCACTAATCCCTGTGCCCCTGGGCAGCCGAGAACAAGCTTTGGAGATGTTGCATTCAAATGGATTTTTAGGTATGAAACCGAGGAGCGACAGCAATGATGGTGACATGGTTGCAAAGCTGAATGTGTGCTGAAGATGCCCAGCACATGCTTTCCCTCCTGGCTCTTCGGCTCTGGGAGCAGAGGCCAGACGTTCGTGCACTAATCGCTGTGCCCCTGGGCAGCCGAGAACAAGCTTTGGAGAGGTTGCACTCAAATGGACTTTTAAGTATGAAACCGAGGAGCGACAGAAATGATGGTGACACCGTTGCAAAGCTGACTGTGTGCTGAAGATGCCCAGCACATGCTTTCCCTCCTGGCTCTTCAGCTCTGGGAGCAGAGGCCAGACGTTCGTGCACTAATCTCTGTGACCCTGGGCAGCTGAGAAGCAGCTTCGGAGACGTTGCATTCAAATGAACTTTTAGGTATGAAAGCGAAGAGTGACAGCAATAATGGTGACACCGTTGCAATCGTGACTTTGTGCTGAAGATGCCCAGCACATGCTTTCACTCCTGGCTCTTCGGCTCTGGGAGCAGAGGCCAGACGTTCGTGCTCTAATCGCTGTGCTGCTGGGCAGCCAAGAGCAAGCTCCGAACAGGGTGCATTCTAATGGACCTTTAGGTATGAAAGCGAGGAGCGACAGCAATGATGGTGACACCATTGCAAAGCTGACTGTGTGCTGAAGATGCCCAGCACATGCTTTCCCCTACTGGCTCTTCGGCTCTGGGAGCAGAGGCCAGACGTTCGTGCACTAATCGCTCTGCCACTGGGCAGCTGAGAAGCAGCTTTGGAGAGTTGCATTCAAATGTACTTTTAGGTATGAAAGCGAAGAATGACAGCAATAATGGTGACACCGTTGCAATCTTGACTGTGTGCTGAAGATGCCCAGCACATGCTTTCCCTCCTGGCTCTTCGGCTCTGGGAGCAGAGGCCAGACGTTCGTGCTCTACTGACTGTGCTGCTGGGCAGCCAAGAGCAAGCGCCGAAGAGGTTGCATTCAAATGGACCTTTAGGTATGAAAGCGAGGAGCGACAGCAATGATGGTGACACCGTTGCAATCCTGCCAGTGTGCTGAAGATGCCCAGCACATGCTTTCCCTCCTGGCTCTTCGGCTCTGGGAGCAGAGGCCAGACGTTCGTGCACTAATCGCTCTGCCCCTGGGAAGCCGAGAAAAAGCTTTGGAGACGTTGCATTCAAATGGATTTTTAGGTATGAAACCGAGGAGCGACAGCAATGATGGCGATACCGTTGCAAAGCTGACTGTGTGCTGAAGATGCCCAGCACATGCTTTCCCTCCTGGCTCTTCGGCTCTGGGAGCAGAGGCCAGATGTTCGTGCACTAATCTCTGTGCCCCGGGGCAGCTGAGAAGCAGCTTTGGAGACGTTGCATTCAAATGAACTTTTAGGTATGAAAGCGAAGAGTGACAGCAATAATGGTGACACCGTTGCAATCGTGACTTTGTGCTGAAGATGCCCAGCACATGCTTTCCCTCCTGGCTCTTCGGCTCTGGGAGCAGAGGCCGGACGTTCGTGCACAAATCGCTCTGCTCCTGGGAAGCCGAGAAAAAGCTTTGGAGACGTTGCATTCAAATGGATTTTTAGGTATGAAACCGAGGAGCGACAGCAATGATGGTGACACTGTTGCAAAGCTGACTGTGTGCTGAAGATGCCCAGCACATGCTTTCCCTCCTGGCTCTTCGGCTCTGGGAGCAGAGGCCAGGCGTTCGTGCAGTAATCGCTGTGCCCCTGGGCAGCTGAGAAGCAGCTTTGGAGACGTTGCATTCAAATGTACTTTTAGGTATGAAAGCAAAGAGTGACAGCAATGATGGTGACACCGTTGCAAAGCTGACTGTGTGCTGAAGATGCCCAGCACATGATTTCCCTCCTGGCTCTTCGGCTCTGGGAGCAGAGGCCAGACGTTTGTGCACTAATCGCTCTGCCCCTGGGCAGCTGAGAAGCAGCTTTGGAGACGTTGCATTCAAATGTACTTTTAGGTATGAAAGCGAAGAGCGACAGCAATGATGGTGACACCGTTGCAATCCTGCCAGTGTGCTGAAGATGCCCAGCACATGCTTTCCCTCCTGGCTCTTCGGCTCTGGGAGCAGAGGTCAGACGTTCGTGCACTAATCGCTGTGCCCCTGGGCAGCTGAGAAACAGCTTTGGAGAGGTTGCATTCAAATGTACTTTTAGGTATGAAACCGAGGAGCGACAGCAATGATGGTGACATGGTTGCAAAGCTGACTGTGTGCTGAAGATGACCAGCACATGCTTTCACTCCTGGCTCTTCGGCTCTGGGAGCAGAGGCCAGACGTTCGTGCACTAATCGCTGTGCCCCTGGGCAGCTGAGAAGCAGCTTTGGAGAGGTTGCATTCAAATGGACATTTAGGTATGAAACCGAGGAGTGACAGCAATAATGGTGACACCGTTGCAATCCTGACTGTGTGCTGAAGATGCCCAGCACATGCTTTCCCTCCTGGCTCTTCGGCTCTGGGAGCAGAGGCCAGACGTTCGTGCTCTAATCGCTGTGCTGCTGGGCAGCCAAGAGCAAGCTCCGAACAGGGTGCATTCTAATGGACCTTTAGGTATGAAAGCGAGGAGCGACAGCAATGATGGTGACACCATTGCAAAGCTGACTGTGTGCTGAAGATGCCCAGCACATGCTTTCCCCTACTGGCTCTTCGGCTCTGGGAGCAGAGGCCAGACGTTCGTGCACTAATCGCTCTGCCACTGGGCAGCTGAGAAGCAGCTTTGGAGAGTTGCATTCAAATGTACTTTTAGGTATGAAAGCGAAGAATGACAGCAATAATGGTGACACCGTTGCAATCTTGACTGTGTGCTGAAGATGCCCAGCACATGCTTTCCCTCCTGGCTCTTCGGCTCTGGGAGCAGAGGCCAGACGTTCGTGCTCTACTGACTGTGCTGCTGGGCAGCCAAGAGCAAGCGCCGAAGAGGTTGCATTCAAATGGACCTTTAGGTATGAAAGCGAGGAGCGACAGCAATGATGGTGACACCGTTGCAATCCTGCCAGTGTGCTGAAGATGCCCAGCACATGCTTTCCCTCCTGGCTCTTCGGCTCTGGGAGCAGAGGCCAGACGTTCGTGCACTAATCGCTCTGCCCCTGGGAAGCCGAGAAAAAGCTTTGGAGACGTTGCATTCAAATGGATTTTTAGGTATGAAACCGAGGAGAGACAGCAATGATGGTGATACCGTTGCAAAGCTGACTGTGTGCTGAAGATGCCCAGCACATGCTTTCCCTCCTGGCTCTTCGGCTCTGGGAGCAGTGCCCAGACGTTCGTGCACTAATCTCTGTGCCCCGGGGCAGCTGAGAAGCAGCTTTGGAGACGTTGCATTCAAATGAACTTTTAGGTATGAAAGCAAAGAGTGACAGCAATAATGGTGACACCGTTGCAATCGTGACTTTGTGCTGAAGATGCCCAGCACATGCTTTCCCTCCTGGCTCTTCGGCTCTGGGAGCAGAGGCCGGACGTTCGTGCACAAATCGCTCTGCCCCTGGGAAGCCGAGAAAAAGCTTTGGAGACGTTGCATTCAAATGGATTTTTAGGTATGAAACCGAGGAGCGACAGCAATGATGGTGATACCGTTGCAAAGCTGACTGTGTGCTGAAGATGCCCAGCACATGCTTTCCCTCCTGGCTCTTCGGCTCTGGGAGCACAGGCAAGACGTTCGTGCACTAATCCCTGTGCCCCTGGGCAGCCGAGAACAAGCTTTGGAGATGTTGCATTCAAATGGATTTTTAGGTATGAAACCGAGGAGCGACAGCAATGATGGTGACATGGTTGCAAAGCTGACTGTGTGCTGAAGATGCCCAGCACATGCTTTCCCTCCTGGCTCTTCGGCTCTGGGAGCAGAGGCCAGACGTTCGTGCACTAATCTCTGTGACCCTGGGCAGCTGAGAAGCAGCTTCGGAGACGTTGCATTCAAATGAACTTTTAGGTATGAAAGCGAAGAGTGACAGCAATAATGGTGACACCGTTGCAATCGTGACTTTGTGCTGAAGATGCCCAGCACATGCTTTCACTCCTGGCTCTTCGGCTCTGGGAGCAGAGGCCAGACGTTCGTGCTCTAATCGCTGTGCTGCTGGGCAGCCAAGAGGAAGCTCCAAAGAGGGTGCATTCAAATGGACCTTTAGGTAAGAAAGCGAGGAGCGACAGCAATGATGGTGACACCGTTGCAAAGCTGACTGTGTGCTGAAGATGCCCAGCACATGCTTTCCCTCCTGGCTCTTCGGCTCTGGGAGCAGAGGCCAGACGTTCCTGCACTAATCCCGGTGCCCCTGGGCAGCTGAGAAGCAGCTTTGAAGACGTTGCATTCAAATGTACTTTTAGGTATGAAAGCGAAGAATGACAGCAATAATGGTGACACCGTTGCAATCTTGACTGTGTGCTGAAGATGCCCAGCACATGCTTTCCCTCCTGGCTCTTCGGCTCTGGGAGCAGAGGCCAGACGTTCGTGCTCTACTGACTGTGCTGCTGGGCAGCCAAGAGCAAGCGCCGAAGAGGTTGCATTCAAATGGACCTTTAGGTATGAAAGCGAGGAGCGACAGCAATGATGGTGACACCGTTGCAATCCTGCCAGTGTGCTGAAGATGCCCAGCACATGCTTTCCCTCCTGGCTCTTCGGCTCTGGGAGCAGAGGCCAGACGTTCGTGCACTAATCGCTCTGCCCCTGGGAAGCCAAGAAAAAGCTTTGGAGACGTTGCATTCAAATGGATTTTTAGGTATGAAACCGAGGAGCGACAGCAATGATGGTGATACCGTTGCAAAGCTGACTGTGTGCTGAAGATGCCCAGCACATGCTTTCCCTCCTGGCTCTTCGGCTCTGGGAGCAGAGGCCAGATGTTCGTGCACTAATCTCTGTGCCCCGGGGCAGCTGAGAAGCAGCTTTGGAGACGTTGCATTCAAATGAACTTTTAGGTATGAAAGCGAAGAGTGACAGCAATAATGGTGACACCGTTGCAATCGTGACTTTGTGCTGAAGATGCCCAGCACATGCTTTCCCTCCTGGCTCTTCGGCTCTGGGAGCAGAGGCCAGATGTTCGTGCACTAATCTCTGTGCCCCGGGGCAGCTGAGAAGCAGCTTTGGAGACGTTGCATTCAAATGAACTTTTAGGTATGAAAGCGAAGAGTGACAGCAATAATGGTGACACCGTTGCAATCGTGACTTTGTGCTGAAGATGCCCAGCACATGCTTTCCCTCCTGGCTCTTCGGCTCTGGGAGCAGAGGCCGGACGTTCGTGCACAAATCGCTCTGCTCCTGGGAAGCCGAGAAAAAGCTTTGGAGACGTTGCATTCAAATGGATTTTTAGGTATGAAACCGAGGAGCGACAGCAATGATGGTGACACTGTTGCAAAGCTGACTGTGTGCTGAAGATGCCCAGCACATGCTTTCCCTCCTGGCTCTTCGGCTCTGGGAGCAGAGGCCAGGCGTTCGTGCACTAATCGCTGTGCCCCTGGGCAGCTGAGAAGCAGCTTTGGAGACGTTGCATTCAAATGTACTTTTAGGTATGAAAGCAAAGAGTGACAGCAATGATGGTGACACCGTTGCAAAGCTGACTGTGTGCTGAAGATGCCCAGCACATGATTTCCCTCCTGGCTCTTCGGCTCTGGGAGCAGAGGCCAGACGTTTGTGCACTAATCGCTCTGCCCCTGGGCAGCTGAGAAGCAGCTTTGGAGACGTTGCATTCAAATGTACTTTTAGGTATGAAAGCGAAGAGCGACAGCAATGATGGTGACACCGTTGCAATCCTGCCAGTGTGCTGAAGATGCCCAGCACATGCTTTCCCTCCTGGCTCTTCGGCTCTGGAAGCAGAGGTCAGACGTTCGTGCACTAATCGCTGTGCCCCTGGGCAGCTGAGAAACAGCTTTGGAGAGGTTGCATTCAAATGTACTTTTAGGTATGAAACCGAGGAGCGACAGCAATGATGGTGACATGGTTGCAAAGCTGACTGTGTGCTGAAGATGACCAGCACATGCTTTCACTCCTGGCTCTTCGGCTCTGGGAGCAGAGGCCAGACGTTCGTGCACTAATCGCTGTGCCCCTGGGCAGCTGAGAAGCAGCTTTGGAGAGGTTGCATTCAAATGGACATTTAGGTATGAAACCGAGGAGTGACAGCAATAATGGTGACACCGTTGCAATCCTGACTGTGTGCTGAAGATGCCCAGCACATGCTTTCCCTCCTGGCTCTTCGGCTCTGGGAGCAGAGGCCAGACGTTCGTGCTCTAATCGCTGTGCTGCTGGGCAGCCAAGAGCAAGCTCCGAACAGGGTGCATTCTAATGGACCTTTAGGTATGAAAGCGAGGAGCGACAGCAATGATGGTGACACCATTGCAAAGCTGACTGTGTGCTGAAGATGCCCAGCACATGCTTTCCCCTACTGGCTCTTCGGCTCTGGGAGCAGAGGCCAGACGTTCGTGCACTAATCGCTCTGCCACTGGGCAGCTGAGAAGCAGCTTTGGAGAGTTGCATTCAAATGTACTTTTAGGTATGAAAGCGAAGAATGACAGCAATAATGGTGACACCGTTGCAAACTTGACTGTGTGCTGAAGATGCCCAGCACATGCTTTCCCTCCTGGCTCTTCGGCTCTGGGAGCAGAGGTCAGACGTTCGTGCTCTACTGACTGTGCTGCTGGGCAGCCAAGAGCAAGCGCCGAAGAGGTTGCATTCAAATGGACCTTTAGGTATGAAAGCGAGGAGCGACAGCAATGATGGTGACACCGTTGCAATCCTGCCAGTGTGCTGAAGATGCCCAGCACATGCTTTCCCTCCTGGCTCTTCGGCTCTGGGAGCAGAGGCCAGACGTTCGTGCACTAATCGCTCTGCCCCTGGGAAGCCGAGAAAAAGCTTTGGAGACGTTGCATTCAAATGGATTTTTAGGTATGAAACCGAGGAGAGACAGCAATGATGGTGATACCGTTGCAAAGCTGACTGTGTGCTGAAGATGCCCAGCACATGCTTTCCCTCCTGGCTCTTCGGCTCTGGGAGCAGAGCCCAGACGTTCGTGCACTAATCTCTGTGCCCCGGGGCAGCTGAGAAGCAGCTTTGGAGACGTTGCATTCAAATGAACTTTTAGGTATGAAAGCAAAGAGTGACAGCAATAATGGTGACACCGTTGCAATCGTGACTTTGTGCTGAAGATGCCCAGCACATGCTTTCCCTCCTGGCTCTTCGGCTCTGGGAGCAGAGGCCGGACGTTCGTGCACAAATCGCTCTGCCCCTGGGAAGCCGAGAAAAAGCTTTGGAGACGTTGCATTCAAATGGATTTTTAGGTATGAAACCGAGGAGCGACAGCAATGATGGTGATACCGTTGCAAAGCTGACTGTGTGCTGAAGATGCCCAGCACATGCTTTCCCTCCTGGCTCTTCGGCTCTGGGAGCACAGGCAAGACGTTCGTGCACTAATCCCTGTGCCCCTGGGCAGCCGAGAACAAGCTTTGGAGATGTTGCATTCAAATGGATTTTTAGGTATGAAACCGAGGAGCGACAGCAATGATGGTGACATGGTTGCAAAGCTGAATGTGTGCTGAAGATGCCCAGCACATGCTTTCCCTCCTGGCTCTTCGGCTCTGGGAGCAGAGGCCAGACGTTCGTGCACTAATCGCTGTGCCCCTGGGCAGCCGAGAACAAGCTTTGGAGAGGTTGCACTCAAATGGACTTTTAAGTATGAAACCGAGGAGCGACAGAAATGATGGTGACACCGTTGCAAAGCTGACTGTGTGCTGAAGATGCCCAGCACATGCTTTCCCTCCTGGCTCTTCAGCTCTGGGAGCAGAGGCCAGACGTTCGTGCACTAATCTCTGTGACCCTGGGCAGCTGAGAAGCAGCTTCGGAGACGTTGCATTCAAATGAACTTTTAGGTATGAAAGCGAAGAGTGACAGCAATAATGGTGACACCGTTGCAATCGTGACTTTGTGCTGAAGATGCCCAGCACATGCTTTCACTCCTGGCTCTTCGGCTCTGGGAGCAGAGGCCAGACGTTCGTGCTCTAATCGCTGTGCTGCTGGGCAGCCAAGAGCAAGCTCCAAAGAGGGTGCATTCAAATGGACCTTTAGGTAAGAAAGCAAGGAGCGACAGCAATGATGGTGACACCGTTGCAAAGCTGACTGTGTGCTGAAGATGCCCAGCACATGCTTTCCCTCCTGGCTCTTCGGCTCTGGGAGCAGAGGCCAGACGTTCCTGCACTAATCCCGGTGCCCCTGGGCAGCTGAGAAGCAGCTTTGAAGACGTTGCATTCAAATGTACTTTTAGGTATGAAAGCGAAGAATGACAGCAATAATGGTGACACCGTTGCAATCTTGACTGTGTGCTGAAGATGCCCAGCACATGCTTTCCCTCCTGGCTCTTCGGCTCTGGGAGCAGAGGCCAGACGTTCGTGCTCTACTGACTGTGCTGCTGGGCAGCCAAGAGCAAGCGCCGAAGAGGTTGCATTCAAATGGACCTTTAGGTATGAAAGCGAGGAGCGACAGCAATGATGGTGACACCGTTGCAATCCTGCCAGTGTGCTGAAGATGCCCAGCACATGCTTTCCCTCCTGGCTCTTCGGCTCTGGGAGCAGAGGCCAGACGTTCGTGCACTAATCGCTCTGCCCCTGGGAAGCCAAGAAAAAGCTTTGGAGACGTTGCATTCAAATGGATTTTTAGGTATGAAACCGAGGAGCGACAGCAATGATGGTGATACCGTTGCAAAGCTGACTGTGTGCTGAAGATGCCCAGCACATGCTTTCCCTCCTGGCTCTTCGGCTCTGGGAGCAGAGGCCAGATGTTCGTGCACTAATCTCTGTGCCCCGGGGCAGCTGAGAAGCAGCTTTGGAGACGTTGCATTCAAATGAACTTTTAGGTATGAAAGCGAAGAGTGACAGCAATAATGGTGACACCGTTGCAATCGTGACTTTGTGCTGAAGATGCCCAGCACATGCTTTCCCTCCTGGCTCTTCGGCTCTGGGAGCAGAGGCCGGACGTTCGTGCACAAATCGCTCTGCTCCTGGGAAGCCGAGAAAAAGCTTTGGAGACGTTGCATTCAAATGGATTTTTAGGTATGAAACCGAGGAGCGACAGCAATGATGGTGACACTGTTGCAAAGCTGACTGTGTGCTGAAGATGCCCAGCACATGCTTTCCCTCCTGGCTCTTCGGCTCTGGGAGCAGAGGCCAGGCGTTCGTGCACTAATCGCTGTGCCCCTGGGCAGCTGAGAAGCAGCTTTGGAGACGTTGCATTCAAATGTACTTTTAGGTATGAAAGCAAAGAGTGACAGCAATGATGGTGACACCGTTG
Organism: Pezoporus flaviventris; assembly: GCF_033815535.1. NCBI lineage: Eukaryota > Metazoa > Chordata > Aves > Psittaciformes > Psittacidae > Pezoporus > Pezoporus flaviventris. The sequence goes on along the minus strand of NW_026892660.1, from coordinate 755,343 downwards.
CAAAGCTGACTGTGTGCTGAAGATGCCCAGCACATGATTTCCCTCCTGGCTCTTCGGCTCTGGGAGCAGAGGCCAGACGTTCCTGCACTAATCGCTGTGCCCCTGGGCGGCCGAGAACAAGCTCCGGAGGGTTTTCAATAAAATGGACTTTTAGTTATGAAACCGAACAGCGACAGCAATGATGGTGACACCGTTGCAAAGCTGACTGTGTGCTGAAGATGCCCAGCACATGCTTTCCCTCCTGGCTCTTCGGCTCTGGGAGCAGAGGCCAGACGTTCGTGCTCTAGTCGCTGTTCCCCGGGGCAGCTGAGAAGCAGCTTTGGAGAGGTTGCATTCAAATGGACTTTTAGGTATGAAACCGAGGAGTGACAGCAATAATGGTGACACCGTTGCAATCCTGACTGTGTGCTGAAGATGCCCAGCACATGCTTTCCCTCCTGGCTCTTCGGCTCTGGGAGCAGAGGCCAGACGTTCGTGCACTAATCCCTGTGCCCCTGGGCAGCCGAGAAAAAGCTTTGGAGACGTTGCATTCAAATGGATTTTTAGGTATGAAACCGAGGAGCGACAGCAATGATGGTGACACCGTTGCAAAGCTGACTGTGTGCTGAAGATGCCCAGCACATGCTTTCCCTCCTGGCTCTTCGGCTCTGGGAGCAGAGGCCAGGCGTTCGTGCACTAATCGCTGTGCCCCTGGGCAGCTGAGAAGCAGCTTTGGAGACGTTGCATTCAAATGTACTTTTAGGTATGAAAGCAAAGAGTGACAGCAATGATGGTGACACCGTTGCAAAGCTGACTGTGTGCTGAAGATGCCCAGCACATGATTTCCCTCCTGGCTCTTCGGCTCTGGGAGCAGAGGCCAGACGTTCCTGCACTAATCGCTGTGCCCCTGGGCGGCCGAGAACAAGCTCCGGAGGGTTTTCAATAAAATGGACTTTTAGTTATGAAACCGAACAGCGACAGCAATGATGGTGACACCGTTGCAAAGCTGACTGTGTGCTGAAGATGCCCAGCACATGCTTTCCCTCCTGGCTCTTCGGCTCTGGGAGCAGAGGCCAGACGTTCCTGCTCTAGTCGCTGTTCCCCGGGGCAGCTGAGAAGCAGCTTTGGAGAGGTTGCACTCAAATGGACTTTTAGGTATGAAACCGAGGAGTGACAGCAATAATGGTGACACCGTTGCAATCCTGACTGTGTGCTGAAGATGCCCAGCACATGCTTTCCCTCCTGGCTCTTCGGCTCTGGGAGCAGAGCCAGACGTTCGTGCACTAATCCCTGTGCCCCTGGGCAGCCGAGAAAAAGCTTTGGAGACGTTGCATTCAAATGGATTTTTAGGTATGAAACCGAGGAGCGACAGCAATGATGGTGACATGGTTGCAAAGCTGACTGTGTGCTGAAGATGACCAGCACATGATTTCCCTCCTGGCTCTTCGGCTCTGGGAGCAGAGGCCAGACGTTCGTGCACTAATCGCTGTGCCCCTGGGCAGCTGAGAACAAGCTTTGGAGAGGTTGCACTCAAATGGACTTTTAAGTATGAAACCGAGGAGCGACAGCAATGATGGTGACACCGTTGCAAAGCTGACTGTGTGCTGAAGATGCCCAGCACATGCTTTCCCTCCTGGCTCTTCGGCTCTGGGAGCAGAGGCCAGACGTTCGTGCACTAATCGCTGTGCCCCTGGGCAGCCGAGAACAAGCTTTGGAGAGGTTGCACTCAAATGGACTTTTAAGTATGAAACCGAGGAGCGACAGAAATGATGGTGACACCGTTGCAAAGCTGACTGTGTGCTGAAGATGCCCAGCACATGCTTTCCCTCCTGGCTCTTCGGCTCTGGGAGCAGAGGACAGACGTTCGTGCACTAATCCCTGTGCCCCAGGGCAGCTGAGAAGCAGCTTTGGAGACCTTGCATTCAAATGAACTTTTAGGTATGAAAGCGAAGAGTAACAGCAATAATGGTGACACCGTTGCAATCGTGACTTTGTGCTGAAGATGCCCAGCACATGCTTTCCCTCCTGGCTCTTCGGCTCTGGGAGCAGAGGCCAGACGTTCGTGCTCTAATCGCTGTGCTGCTGGGCAGCCAAGAGCAAGCTCCAAAGAGGGTGCATTCAAATGGACCTTTAGGTAAGAAACCGAGGAGCGACAGCAATGATGGTGACACCGTTGCAAAGCTGACTGTGTGCTGAAGATGCCCAGCACATGCTTTCACTCCTGGCTCTTCGGCTCTGGGAGCAGAGGCCAGACGTTCCTGCACTAATCGCTGTGCCCCTGGGCGGCCGAGAACAAGCTCCGGAGAGGTTTCATTCAAATGGACTTTTAGTTATGAAACCGAACAGCGACAGCAATGATGGTGACACCGTTGCAAAGCTGACTGTGTGCTGAAGATGCCCAGCACATGCTTTCCCTCCTGGCTCTTCGGCTCTGGGAGCAGAGGCCAGACGTTCGTGCTCTAGTCGCTGTTCCCCGGGGCAGCTGAGAAGCAGCTTTGGAGAGGTTGCATTCAAATGGACTTTTAGGTATGAAACCGAGGAGTGACAGCAATAATGGTGACACCGTTGCAATCCTGACTGTGTGCTGAAGATGCCCAGCACATGTTTTCACTCCTGGCTCTTCGGCTCTGGGAGCAGAGGCCAGACGTTCGTGCACTAATCCCTGTGCCCCTGGGCAGCCGAGAAAAAGCTTTGGAGACGTTGCATTCAAATGGATTTTTAGGTATGAAACCGAGGAGCGACAGCAATGATGGTGACACCGTTGCAAAGCTGACTGTGTGCTGAAGATGCCCAGCACATGCTTTCCCTCCTGGCTCTTCGGCTCTGGGAGCAGAGGCCAGACGTTCCTGCACTAATCCCTGTGCCCCTGGGCAGCTGAGAAGCAGCTTTGGAGACGTTGCATTCAAATGTACTTTTAGGTATGAAAGCAAAGAGTGACAGCAATGATGGTGACACCGTTGCAAAGCTGACTGTGTGCTGAAGATGCCCAGCACATGATTTCCCTCCTGGCTCTTCGGCTCTGGGAGCAGAGGCCAGACGTTCCTGCACTAATCGCTGTGCCCCTGGGCGGCCGAGAACAAGCTCCGGAGGGTTTTCAATAAAATGGACTTTTAGTTATGAAACCGAACAGCGACAGCAATGATGGTGACACCGTTGCAAAGCTGACTGTGTGCTGAAGATGCCCAGCACATGCTTTCCCTCCTGGCTCTTCGGCTCTGGGAGCAGAGGCCAGACGTTCGTGCTCTAGTCGCTGTTCCCCGGGGCAGCTGAGAAGCAGCTTTGGAGAGGTTGCATTCAAATGGACTTTTAGGTATGAAACCGAGGAGTGACAGCAATAATGGTGACACCGTTGCAATCCTGACTGTGTGCTGAAGATGCCCAGCACATGCTTTCCCTCCTGGCTCTTCGGCTCTGGGAGCAGAGGCCAGACGTTCGTGCACTAATCCCTGTGCCCCTGGGCAGCCGAGAAAAAGCTTTGGAGACGTTGCATTCAAATGGATTTTTAGGTATGAAACCGAGGAGCGACAGCAATGATGGTGACACCGTTGCAAAGCTGACTGTGTGCTGAAGATGCCCAGCACATGCTTTCCCTCCTGGCTCTTCGGCTCTGGGAGCAGAGGCCAGGCGTTCGTGCACTAATCGCTGTGCCCCTGGGCAGCTGAGAAGCAGCTTTGGAGACGTTGCATTCAAATGTACTTTTAGGTATGAAAGCAAAGAGTGACAGCAATGATGGTGACACCGTTGCAAAGCTGACTGTGTGCTGAAGATGCCCAGCACATGATTTCCCTCCTGGCTCTTCGGCTCTGGGAGCAGAGGCCAGACGTTCCTGCACTAATCGCTGTGCCCCTGGGCGGCCGAGAACAAGCTCCGGAGGGTTTTCAATAAAATGGACTTTTAGTTATGAAACCGAACAGCGACAGCAATGATGGTGACACCGTTGCAAAGCTGACTGTGTGCTGAAGATGCCCAGCACATGCTTTCCCTCCTGGCTCTTCGGCTCTGGGAGCAGAGGCCAGACGTTCCTGCTCTAGTCGCTGTTCCCCGGGGCAGCTGAGAAGCAGCTTTGGAGAGGTTGCACTCAAATGGACTTTTAGGTATGAAACCGAGGAGTGACAGCAATAATGGTGACACCGTTGCAATCCTGACTGTGTGCTGAAGATGCCCAGCACATGCTTTCCCTCCTGGCTCTTCGGCTCTGGGAGCAGAGCCAGACGTTCGTGCACTAATCCCTGTGCCCCTGGGCAGCCGAGAAAAAGCTTTGGAGACGTTGCATTCAAATGGATTTTTAGGTATGAAACCGAGGAGCGACAGCAATGATGGTGACATGGTTGCAAAGCTGACTGTGTGCTGAAGATGACCAGCACATGATTTCCCTCCTGGCTCTTCGGCTCTGGGAGCAGAGGCCAGACGTTCGTGCACTAATCGCTGTGCCCCTGGGCAGCTGAGAACAAGCTTTGGAGAGGTTGCACTCAAATGGACTTTTAAGTATGAAACCGAGGAGCGACAGCAATGATGGTGACACCGTTGCAAAGCTGACTGTGTGCTGAAGATGCCCAGCACATGCTTTCCCTCCTGGCTCTTCGGCTCTGGGAGCAGAGGCCAGACGTTCGTGCACTAATCGCTGTGCCCCTGGGCAGCCGAGAACAAGCTTTGGAGAGGTTGCACTCAAATGGACTTTTAAGTATGAAACCGAGGAGCGACAGAAATGATGGTGACACCGTTGCAAAGCTGACTGTGTGCTGAAGATGCCCAGCACATGCTTTCCCTCCTGGCTCTTCGGCTCTGGGAGCAGAGGACAGACGTTCGTGCACTAATCCCTGTGCCCCAGGGCAGCTGAGAAGCAGCTTTGGAGACCTTGCATTCAAATGAACTTTTAGGTATGAAAGCGAAGAGTAACAGCAATAATGGTGACACCGTTGCAATCGTGACTTTGTGCTGAAGATGCCCAGCACATGCTTTCCCTCCTGGCTCTTCGGCTCTGGGAGCAGAGGCCAGACGTTCGTGCTCTAATCGCTGTGCTGCTGGGCAGCCAAGAGCAAGCTCCAAAGAGGGTGCATTCAAATGGACCTTTAGGTAAGAAACCGAGGAGCGACAGCAATGATGGTGACACCGTTGCAAAGCTGACTGTGTGCTGAAGATGCCCAGCACATGCTTTCACTCCTGGCTCTTCGGCTCTGGGAGCAGAGGCCAGACGTTCCTGCACTAATCGCTGTGCCCCTGGGCGGCCGAGAACAAGCTCCGGAGAGGTTTCATTCAAATGGACTTTTAGTTATGAAACCGAACAGCGACAGCAATGATGGTGACACCGTTGCAAAGCTGACTGTGTGCTGAAGATGCCCAGCACATGCTTTCCCTCCTGGCTCTTCGGCTCTGGGAGCAGAGGCCAGACGTTCGTGCTCTAGTCGCTGTTCCCCGGGGCAGCTGAGAAGCAGCTTTGGAGAGGTTGCATTCAAATGGACTTTTAGGTATGAAACCGAGGAGTGACAGCAATAATGGTGACACCGTTGCAATCCTGACTGTGTGCTGAAGATGCCCAGCACATGTTTTCACTCCTGGCTCTTCGGCTCTGGGAGCAGAGGCCAGACGTTCGTGCACTAATCCCTGTGCCCCTGGGCAGCCGAGAAAAAGCTTTGGAGACGTTGCATTCAAATGGATTTTTAGGTATGAAACCGAGGAGCGACAGCAATGATGGTGACACCGTTGCAAAGCTGACTGTGTGCTGAAGATGCCCAGCACATGCTTTCCCTCCTGGCTCTTCGGCTCTGGGAGCAGAGGCCAGACGTTCCTGCACTAATCCCTGTGCCCCTGGGCAGCTGAGAAGCAGCTTTGGAGACGTTGCATTCAAATGTACTTTTAGGTATGAAAGCAAAGAGTGACAGCAATGATGGTGACACCGTTGCAAAGCTGACTGTGTGCTGAAGATGCCCAGCACATGCTTTCCCTCCTGGCTCTTCGGCTCTGGGAGCAGAGGCCAGGCGTTCGTGCACTAATCGCTGTGCCCCTGGGCAGCTGAGAAGCAGCTTTGGAGACGTTGCATTCAAATGTACTTTTAGGTATGAAAGCAAAGAGTGACAGCAATGATGGTGACACCGTTGCAAAGCTGACTGTGTGCTGAAGATGCCCAGCACATGATTTCCCTCCTGGCTCTTCGGCTCTGGGAGCAGAGGCCAGACGTTCCTGCACTAATCGCTGTGCCCCTGGGCGGCCGAGAACAAGCTCCGGAGAGTTTTCAATAAAATGGACTTTTAGTTATGAAACCGAACAGCGACAGCAATGATGGTGACATGGTTGCAAAGCTGACAGTGTGCTGAAGATGACCAGCACATGATTTCCCTCCTGGCTCTTCGGCTCTGGGAGCAGAGGCCAGACGTTCGTGCACTAATCGCTGTGCCCCTGGGCAGCTGAGAACAAGCTTTGGAGAGGTTGCACTCAAATGGACTTTTAAGTATGAAACCGAGGAGCGACAGCAATGATGGTGACACCGTTGCAAAGCTGACTGTGTGCTGAAGATGCCCAGCACATGCTTTCCCTCCTGGCTCTTCGGCTCTGGGAGCAGAGGCCAGACGTTCGTGCACTAATCGCTGTGCCCCTGGGCAGCCGAGAACAAGCTTTGGAGAGGTTGCACTCAAATGGACTTTTAAGTATGAAACCGAGGAGCGACAGAAATGATGGTGACACCGTTGCAAAGCTGACTGTGTGCTGAAGATGCCCAGCACATGCTTTCCCTCCTGGCTCTTCGGCTCTGGGAGCAGAGGCCAGACGTTCGTGCACTAATCCCTGTGCCCCAGGGCAGCTGAGAAGCAGCTTTGGAGACCTTGCATTCAAATGAACTTTTAGGTATGAAAGCGAAGAGTAACAGCAATAATGGTGACACCGTTGCAATCGTGACTTTGTGCTGAAGATGCCCAGCACATGCTTTCCCTCCTGGCTCTTCGGCTCTGGGAGCAGAGGCCAGACGTTCGTGCTCTAATCGCTGTGCTGCTGGGCAGCCAAGAGCAAGCTCCAAAGAGGGTGCATTCAAATGGACCTTTAGGTAAGAAACCGAGGAGCGACAGCAATGATGGTGACACCGTTGCAAAGCTGACTGTGTGCTGAAGATGCCCAGCACATGCTTTCACTCCTGGCTCTTCGGCTCTGGGAGCAGAGGCCAGACGTTCCTGCACTAATCGCTGTGCCCCTGGGCGGCCGAGAACAAGCTCCGGAGAGGTTTCATTCAAATGGACTTTTAGTTATGAAACCGAACAGCGACAGCAATGATGGTGACACCGTTGCAAAGCTGACTGTGTGCTGAAGATGCCCAGCACATGCTTTCCCTCCTGGCTCTTCGGCTCTGGGAGCAGAGGCCAGACGTTCGTGCACTAATCGCTGTGCCCCTGGGCGGCCGAGAACAAGCTCCGGAGAGGTTTCACTCAAATGGACTTTTAGTTATGTAACTGAACAGCGACAGCAATGATGGTGACACCATTGCAAAGCTGAGTGTGTGCTGAAGATGCCCAGCACATGCTTTCCCTCCTGGCTCTTCGGCTCTGGGAGCAGAGGCCAGACGTTCGTGCTCTAGTCGCTGTTCCCCGGGGCAGCTGAGAAGCAGCTTTGGAGAGGTTGCATTCAAATGGACTTTTAGGTATGAAACCGAGGAGTGACAGCAATAATGGTGACACCGTTGCAATCCTGACTGTGTGCTGAAGATGCCCAGCACATGCTTTCACTCCTGGCTCTTCGGCTCTGGGAGCAGAGGCCAGACGTTCGTGCACTAATCCCTGTGCCCCTGAGCAGCCGAGAAAAAGCTTTGGAGACGTTGCATTCAAATGGATTTTTAGGTATGAATCCGAGGAGCGACAGCAATGATGGTGACATGGTTGCAAAGCTGACTGTGTGCTGAAGATGCCCAGCACATGATTTCCCTCCTGGCTCTTCGGCTCTGGGAGCAGAGGCCAGACGTTCGTGCACTAATCGCTGTGCCCCTGGGCAGCTGAGAACAAGCTTTGGAGAGGTTGCACTCAAATGGACTTTTAAGTATGAAACCGAGGAGCGACAGCAATGATGGTGACACCGTTGCAAAGCTGACTGTGTGCTGAAGATGCCCAGCACATGCTTTCCCTCCTGGCTCTTCGGCTCTGGGAGCAGAGGCAAGACGTTCGTGCACTAATCGCTGTGCCCCTGGGCAGCCGAGAAAAAGCTTTGGAGACGTTGCATTCAAATGGATTTTTAGGTATGAAACCGAGGAGCGACAGCAATGATGGTGACATGGTTGCAAAGCTGACTGTGTGCTGAAGATGCCCAGCACATGATTTCCCTCCTGGCTCTTCGGCTCTGGGAGCAGAGTCCAGACGTTCCTGCACTAATCGCTGTGCCCCTGGGCAGCCGAGAACAAGCTTTGGAGAGGTTGCATTCAAATGGACTTTTAAGGATGAAACCGAGGAGCGACAGCAATGATGGTGACACCGTTGCAAAGCTGACTGTGTGCTGAAGATGCCCAGCACATGCTTTCCCTCCTGGCTCTTCGGCTCTGGGAGCAGAGGCAAGACGTTCGTGCACTAATCGCTGTGCCTCTGGGCAGCCGAGAACAAGCTTTGGAGAGGTTGCACTCAAATGGACTTTTAAGTATGAAACCAAGGAGCGCCAGCAATGATGGTGACACCGTGGCAAAGCTGACTGTGTGCTGAAGATGCCCAGCACATGCTTTCCCTCCTGGCTCTTCGGCTCTGGGAGCAGAGGTCAGACATTCGTGCAGTAATCGCTCTGCCCCTGGGCAGCTGAGAAGCAGCTTTGGAGACGTTGCATTCAAACGTACTTTTAGGTATGAAACCGAGGAGTGACAGCATTAATGGTTACACCGTTGCAATCCTGACAGTGTGCTGAAGATAACCAGCACATGCTTTCCCTCCTGGCTCTTCGACTGTGGGAGCAGATGGCAACCGTTTGTGCTCTACTCACTGTGCTGCTGGGCAGCCGAGAGCAAGCGCCGAAGAGGGTGCATTCAAATGGACCTTTAGGTATGAAACCGAGGAGCGACAGCAATGATGGTGACACCGTTGCAAAGCTGACTGTGTGCTGAAGATGACCAGCTCATGCTTTCCCTCCTGGCTCTTCGGCTCTGGGAGCAGAGGTCAGACGTTCGTGCACTAATCGCTCTGCCCCTGGGAAGCCGAGAAAAAGCTTTGGAGACGTTGCATTCAAATGGATTTTTAGGTATGAAACCGAGGAGCGACAGCAATGATGGTGACACCGTTGCAAAGCTGACTGTGTGCTGAAGATGCCCAGCACATGCTTTCCCTCCTGGCTCTTCGGCTCTGGGAGCACAGTCAAGACGTTCGTGCACTAATCCCAGTGCCCCTGGGCAGCTGAGAACAAGCTTTGGAGATGTTGCATTCAAATGGATTTTTAGGTATGAAACCGAGGAGCGACAGCAATGATGGTGACATGGTTGCAAAGCTGAATGTGTGCTGAAGATGCCCAGCACATGCTTTCCCTCCTGGCTCTTCGGCTCTGGGAGCAGAGGCCAGACGTTCGTGCTCTACTGACTGTGCTGCTGGGCAGCCAAGAGCAAGCTCCAAAGAGGGTGCATTCAAATGGACCTTTAGGTAAGAAAGCGAGGAGCGACAGCAATGATGGTGACACCGTTGCAAAGCTGACTGTGTGCTGAAGATGCCCAGCACATGCTTTCCCTCCTGGCTCTTCGGCTCTGGGAGCAGAGGTCAGACGTTCGTGCACTAATCGCTGTGCCCCTGGGCAGCTGAGAAGCAACTTTGGAGACGTTGCATTCAAATGTACTTTTAGGTATGAAAGCAAAGAGTGACAGCAATGATGGTGACACCGTTGCAAAGCTGACTGTGTGCTGAAGATGCCCAGCACATGCTTTCCCTCCTGGCTCTTCGGCTCTGGGAGCAGAGGCCAGACGTTCGTGCTCTAGTCGCTGTTCCCCGGGGCAGCTGAGAAGCAGCTTTGGAGAGGTTGCATTCAAATGGACTTTTAGGTATGAAACCGAGGAGTGACAGCAATAATGGTGACACCGTTGCAATCCTGACTGTGTGCTGAAGATGCCCAGCACATGCTTTCCCTCCTGGCTCTTCGGCTCTGGGAGCAGAGGCCAGACGTTCCTGCACTAATCGCTGTGCCCCTGGGCGGCCGAGAACAAGCTCCGGAGAGGTTTCATTCAAATGGACTTTTAGTTATGAAACCGAACAGCGACAGCAATGATGGTGACACCGTTGCAAAGCTGAGTCTGTGCTGAAGATGCCCAGCACATGCTTTCCCTCCTGGCTCTTCGGCTCTGGGAGCAGAGGCCAGACGTTCGTGCTATAGTCGCTGTTCCCCGGGGCAGCTGAGAAGCAGCTTTGGAGAGGTTGCATTCAAATGGACTTTTAGGTATGAAACCGAGGAGTGACAGCAATAATGGTGACACCGTTGCAATCCTGACTGTGTGCTGAAGATGCCCAGCACATGCTTTCCCTCCTGGCTCTTCGGCTCTGGGAGCAGAGGCCAGACGTTCGTGCACTAATCGCTGTGCCCGTGGGCAGCCGAGAACAAGCTTTGGAGAGGTTACACTCAAATGGACTTTTAAGTATGAAACCGAGGAGCGACAGAAATGATGGTGACACCGTTGCAAAGCTGACTGTGTGCTGAAGATGCCCAGCACATGCTTTCCCTCCTGGCTCTTCGGCTCTGGGAGCAGAGGCCAGACGTTCGTGCTCTAATCGCTGTGCTGCTGGGCAGCCAAGAGCAAGCTCCAAAGAGGGTGCATTCAAATGGACCTTTAGGTAAGAAAGCGAGGAGCGACAGCAATGATGGTGACACCGTTGCAAAGCTGACTGTGTGCTGAAGATGCCCAGCACATGCTTTCCCTCCTGGCTCTTCGGCTCTGGGAGCAGAGGCCAGACGTTCGTGCACTAATCGCTGTGCCCCTGGGCGGCTGAGAAGCAGCTTTGGAGACGTTGCATTCAAATGTACTTTTAGGTATGAAAGCAAAGAGTGACAGCAATGATGGTGACACCGTTGCAAAGCTGAGTGTGTGCTGAAGATGCCCAGCACATGCTTTCCCTCCTGGCTCTTCGGCTCTGGGAGCAGAAGCCAGACGTTCGTGCACTAATCGCTGTGCCCCTGGGCGGCCGAGAACAAGCTCCGGAGAGGTTTCATTCAAATGGACTTTTAGTTATGTAACCGAACAGCGACAGCAATGATGGTGACACCATTGCAAAGCTGAGTGTGTGCTGAAGATGCCCAGCACATGCTTTCCCTCCTGGCTCTTCGGCTCTGGGAGCAGAGGCCAGACGTTCGTGCTCTAGTCGCTGTTCCCCGGGGCAGCTGAGAAGCAGCTTTGGAGAGGTTGCATTCAAATGGACTTTTAGGTATGAAACCGAGGAGTGACAGCAATAATGGTGACACCGTTGCAATCCTGACTGTGTGCTGAAGATGCCCAGCACATGCTTTCACTCCTGGCTCTTCGGCTCTGGGAGCAGAGGCCAGACGTTCGTGCACTAATCCCTGTGCCCCTGAGCAGCCGAGAAAAAGCTTTGGAGACGTTGCATTCAAATGGATTTTTAGGTATGAATCCGAGGAGCGACAGCAATGATGGTGACATGGTTGCAAAGCTGACTGTGTGCTGAAGATGCCCAGCACATGATTTCCCTCCTGGCTCTTCGGCTCTGGGAGCAGAGGCCAGACGTTCGTGCACTAATCGCTGTGCCCCTGGGCAGCTGAGAACAAGCTTTGGAGAGGTTGCACTCAAATGGACTTTTAAGTATGAAAGCGAGGAGCGACAGCAATGATGGTGACACCGTTGCAAAGCTGACTGTGTGCTGAAGATGCCCAGCACATGCTTTCCCTCCTGGCTCTTCGGCTCTGGGAGCAGAGGCAAGACGTTCGTGCACTAATCGCTGTGCCCCTGGGCAGCCGAGAAAAAGCTTTGGAGACGTTGCATTCAAATGGATTTTTAGGTATGAAACCGAGGAGCAACAGCAATGATGGTGACATGGTTGCAAAGCTGACTGTGTGCTGAAGATGCCCAGCACATGATTTCCCTCCTGGCTCTTCGGCTCTGGGAGCAGAGGCCAGACGTTCCTGCACTAATCGCTGTGCCCCTGGGCAGCCGAGAACAAGCTTTGGAGAGGTTGCATTCAAATGGACTTTTAAGGATGAAACCGAGGAGCGACAGCAATGATGGTGACACCGTTGCAAAGCTGACTGTGTGCTGAAGATGCCCAGCACATGCTTTCCCTCCTGGCTCTTCGGCTCTGGGAGCAGAGGCAAGACGTTCGTGCACTAATCGCTGTGCCTCTGGGCAGCCGAGAACAAGCTTTGGAGAGGTTGCACTCAAATGGACTTTTAAGTATGAAACCAAGGAGCGCCAGCAATGATGGTGACACCGTTGCAAAGCTGACTGTGTGCTGAAGATGCCCAGCACATGCTTTCCCTCCTGGCTCTTCGGCTCTGGGAGCAGAGGTCAGACATTCGTGCAGTAATCGCTCTGCCCCTGGGCAGCTGAGAAGCAGCTTTGGAGAGGTTGCATTCAAACGTACTTTTAGGTATGAAACCGAGGAGTGACAGCATTAATGGTTACACCGTTGCAATCCTGACAGTGTGCTGAAGATAACCAGCACATGCTTTCCCTCCTGGCTCTTCGACTGTGGGAGCAGATGGCAACCGTTCGTGCTCTACTCACTGTGCTGCTGGGCAGCCGAGAGCAAGCGCCGAAGAGGGTGCATTCAAATGGACCTTTAGGTATGAAACCGAGGAGCGACAGCAATGATGGTGACACCGTTGCAAAGCTGACTGTGTGCTGAAGATGACCAGCTCATGCTTTCCCTCCTGGCTCTTCGGCTCTGGGAGCAGAGGCCAGACGTTCGTGCTCTAATCGCTGTGCTGCTGGGCAGCCAAGAGCAAGCTCCAAAGAGGGTGCATTCAAATGGACCTTTAGGTAAGAAAGCGAGGAGCGACAGCAATGATGGTGACACCGTTGCAAAGCTGACTGTGTGCTGAAGATGCCCAGCACATGCTTTCCCTCCTGGCTCTTCGTCTCTGGGAGCAGAGGCCAGACGTTCGTGCACTAATCGCTGTGCCCCTGGGCAGCCGAGAACAAGCTTTGGAGATGTTGCATTGAAATGGATTTTTAGGTATGAAACCGAGGAGCGACAGCAATGATGGTGACATGGTTGCAAACCTGACTGTGTGCTGAAGATGCCCAGCACATGATTTCCCTCCTGGCTCTTCGGCTCTGGGAGCAGAGGCCAGACGTTCCCGCACTAATCGCTGTGCCCCTGGGCAGGCGAGAACAAGCTTTGGAGAGGTTGCACTCAAACGGACTTTTAAGTATGAAACCGAGGAGCGCCAGCAATGATGGTGACATGGTTGCAAAGCTGACTGTGTGCTGAAGATGCCCAGCACATGCTTTCCCTCCTGGCTCTTCGGCTCTGGGAGCAGAGGCCAGACGTTCGTGCTCTAATCGCTGTGCCCCGGGGCAGCTGAGAAGCTGCTTTGGAGACGTTGCATTCAAATGTACTTTTAGGTATGAAAGCGAAGAGTGACAGCAATAATGGTGACACCGTTGCAATCGTGACTGTGTGCTGAAGATGCCCAGCACATGCTTTCCCTCCTGGCTCTTCGGCTCTGGGAGCAGAGGCCAGACGTTCGTGCTCTAATCGCTGTGAACCTGGGCAGCTCAGAGCAAGCTCCGAAGAGGGTGCATTCAAATGGACCTTTAGGTATGAAAGCGAGGAGCGACAGCAATGCTGGTGACACCGTTGCAAAGCTGACTGTGTGCTGAAGATGCCCAGCACATGCTTTCCCTCCTGGCTCTTCGGCTCTGGGAGCAGAGGCCAGACGTTCGTGCACTAATCGCTGTGCCCCTGGGCAGCTGAGAAGCAGCTTTGGAGAGGTTGCATTCAAATGTACTTTTAGGTATGAAAGCGAAGAGTGACAGCAATAATGGTGACACCATTGCAATCCTGACTGTGTGCTGAAGATGCCCAGCACATGCTTTCACTCCTGGCTCTTCGGCTCTGGGAGCAGAGGCCAGTCGTTCGTGCACTTATCCCTGTGCCCCTGGGCAGCCGAGAACAAGCTGTGGAGACGTTGCATTCAAATGGATTTTTAGGTATGAAACCGAGGAGCGACAGCAATGATGGTGACATGGTTGCAAAGCTGACTGTGTGCTGAAGATGCCCAGCACATGATTTCCCTCGTGGCTCTTCGGCTCCTGGAGCAGAGGTCAGACGTTCGTGCACTAAACCCTCTGCCCCTGGGCAGCTGAGAATCAGCATTTGAGAGGTTGCATTCAAATGTACTTTTAGGTATGAAAGCGAAGAGTGACAGCAAAACTGGTGACACCGTTGTAATCCTGACAGTGTGCTGAAGATGCCCAGCACATGCTTTCCCTCCTGGCTCTTCGACTGTGGGAGCAGACGGCAACCGTTCGTGCTCTAATCGCTGCGCTGCTGGGCAGCCGAGAGCACGCTCCGAAGAGGGTGCATTCAAATGGACCTTAAGGTATGAAACCGAGGAGCGACAGCAATGATGGTGACACCGTTGCAAAGCTGACTGTGTGCTGAAGATGCCCAGCACATGCTTTCCCTCCTGGCTCTTCAGCTCCGGGACCAGAGGCCAGACGTTCGTGCTCTAATCGCTGTGCCTCTGGGCAGCTCAGAGCAAGCTCCGGAGAGGTTGCATTCAAATGGACTTTTAGGTATGAAACCGAGGAGCGACAGCAATGATGGTGACACCGTTGCAATCCTCACAGTGTGCTGAAGATGCCCAGCACATGCTTTCACTCCTGGCTCTTCGGCTCTGGGAGCAGAGGCCAGACATTCGTGCTCTAATCGCTGTGCCCCTGGGCAGCCGAGAAAAAGCTCTGGAGACGTTGCATTCAAATGGATTTTTAGGTATGAAACCGAGGAGCGACAGCAATGATGGTGACATGGTTGCAAAGCTGACTGTGTGCTGAAGATGCCCAGCACATGCTTTCACTCCTGGCTCTTCGGCTCTGGGAGCAGAGGCCAGACGTTCGTGCACTAATCGCTGTGCCCCTGGGCAGCCGAGAACAAGCTTTGGAGTGGTTGCACTCAAATGGACTTTTAAGTATGAAACCGAGGAGCGACAGCAATGATGGTGACACCGTTGCAAAGCTGACTGTGTGTGGAAGATGCCCAGCACATGGTTTCACTCCTGGCTCTTCGGCTCTGGGAGCAGAGGCCAGACGTTCGTGCACTAATCGCTGGGCCCCGGGGCAGCTGAGAAGCAGCTTTGGAGAGGTTGCATTCAAATGTACTTTTAGGTATGAAAGCGAAGAGTGACAGCAATAATGGTGACACCGTTGCAATCCTGACTGTGTGCTGAAGATGCCCAGCACATGCTTTCCCTCCTGGCTCTTCGACTGTGGGAGCAGACGGCAACCGTTCGTGCTCTACTCACTGTGCTGCTGGGCAGCCGAGTGCAAGCGCCGAAGAGGGTGCATTCAAATGGATTTTTAGGTATGAAACCGAGGAGCGACAGCAATGATGGTGACACCGTTGCAAAGCTGACTGTGTGCTGAAGATGCCCAGCACATGCTTTCCCTCCTGGCTCTTCGGCTCTGGGAGCAGAGGTCAGACGTTCGTGCACTAATCTCTGTGCCCCTGGGCAGCTGAGAAGCAGCTTTGGAGACGTTGCATTCAAATGAACTTTTAGGTATGAAAGCGAAGAGTGACAGCAATAATGGTGACACCGTTGCAATCGTGACTTTGTGCTGAAGATGCCCAGCACATGCTTTCCCTCCTGGCTCTTCGGCTCTGGGAGCAGAGGCCAGACGTTCGTGCACTAATCGCTCTGCCCCTGGGAAGCCGAGAAAAAGCTTTGGAGACGTTGCATTCAAATGGATTTTTAGGTATGAAACCGAGGAGCGACAGCAATGATGGTGACACCGTTGCAAAGCTGACTGTGTGCTGAAGATGCCCAGCACATGCTTTCCCTCCTGGCTCTTCGGCTCTGGGAGCACAGGCAAGACGTTCGTGCACTAAACACTGTGCCCCTGGGCAGCCGAGAACAAGCTTTGGAGATGTTGCATTCAAATGGATTTTTAGGTATGAAACCGAGGAGCGACAGCAATGATGGTGACATGGTTGCAAAGCTGAATGTGTGCTGAAGATGCCCAGCACATGCTTTCCCTCCTGGCTCTTCGGCTCTGGGAGCAGAGGCCAGACGTTCGTGCTCTACTGACTGTGCTGCTGGGCAGCCAAGAGCAAGCTCCAAAGAGGGTGCATTCAAATGGACCTTTAGGTAAGAAAGCGAGGAGCGACAGCAATGATGGTGACACCGTTGCAAAGCTGACTGTGTGCTGAAGATGCCCAGCACATGCTTTCCCTCCTGGCTCTTCGGCTCTGGGAGCAGAGGCAAGACGTTCGTGCACTAATCGCTGTGCCCCTGGGCAGCTGAGAAGCAACTTTGGAGACGTTGCATTCAAATGTACTTTTAGGTATGAAAGCGAGGAGCGACAGCAATGATGGTGACACCATTGCAAAGCTGACTGTGGGCTGAAGATGCCCAGCACATGCTTTCCCTCCTGGCTCTTCGACTGTGGGAGCAGACGGCAACCGTTCGTGCCCTACTCACTGTGCTGCTGGGCAGCCGAGAGCAAGCGCCGAAGAGGGTGCATTCAAATGGACCTTTAGGTATGAAACCGAGGAGCGACAGCAATGATGGTGACACCGTTGCAAAGCTGACTGTGTGCTGAAGATGCCCAGCACATGCTTTCCCTCCTGGCTCTTCGGCTCTGGGAGCAGAGGCCAGACGTTCGTGCACTAATCGCTCTGCCCCTGGGCAGCTGAGAAGCAGCTTTGGAGAGGTTGCATTCAAATGTACTTTTAGGTATGAAACCGAGGAGTGACAGCATTAATGGTTACACCGTTGCAATCCTGACAGTGTGCTGAAGATGCCCAGCACATGCTTTCCCTCCTGGCTCTTCGGCTCTGGGAGCAGAGGTCAGACGTTCGTGCACTACTCGCTCTGCCCCTGGGCAGCTGAGAAGCAGCTTTGGAGAGGTTGCATTCAAATGTACTTTTAGGTATGAAACCGAGGAGTGACAGCATTAATGGCTACACCGTTGCAATCCTGACAGTGTGCTGAAGATGCCCAGCGCATGCTTTCCCTCCTGGCTCTTCGACTGTGGGAGCACACGGCAACCGTTCGTGCTCTACTCACTGCGCTGCTGGGCAGCCGAGGGCAAGCGCCGAAGAGGGTGCATTCAAATGGACCTTTAGGTATGAAAGCGAGGTGCGACAGCAATGATGGTGACATGGTTGCAAAGCTGACTGTGTGCTGAAGATGCCCAGCACATGCTTTCCCTCCTGCCTCTTCGGCTCTGGGAGGCAGAGGCCAGACGTTCGTGCACTAATCGCTGTGCCCCTGGGCAGCTGAGAAGCAGCTTTGGAGAGGTTGCATTCAAATGTACTTTTAGGTATGAAAGCGAAGAGTGACAGCAATAATGGTGACACCGTTGCAATCCTGACTGTGTGCTGAAGATGCCCAGCACATGCTTTCCCTCCTGGCTCTTCGACTGTGGGAGCAGACGGCAACCGTTCGTGCTCTACTCACTGTGCTGCTGGGCAGCCGAGTGCAAGCGCCGAAGAGGGTGCATTCAAATGGATTTTTAGGTATGAAACCGAGGAGCGACAGCAATGATGGTGACACCGTTGCAAAGCTGACTGTGTGCTGAAGATGCCCAGCACATGCTTTCCCTCCTGGCTCTTCGGCTCTGGGAGCAGAGGTCAGACGTTCGTGCACTAATCTCTGTGCCCCTGGGCAGCTGAGAAGCAGCTTTGGAGACGTTGCATTCAAATGAACTTTTAGGTATGAAAGCGAAGAGTGACAGCAATAATGGTGACACCGTTGCAATCGTGACTTTGTGCTGAAGATGCCCAGCACATGCTTTCCCTCCTGGCTCTTCGGCTCTGGGAGCAGAGGCCAGACGTTCGTGCACTAATCGCTCTGCCCCTGGGAAGCCGAGAAAAAGCTTTGGAGACGTTGCATTCAAATGGATTTTTAGGTATGAAACCGAGGAGCGACAGCAATGATGGTGACACCGTTGCAAAGCTGACTGTGTGCTGAAGATGCCCAGCACATGCTTTCCCTCCTGGCTCTTCGGCTCTGGGAGCACAGGCAAGACGTTCGTGCACTAATCCCTGTGCCCCTGGGCAGCCGAGAACAAGCTTTGGACATGTTGCATTCAAATGGATTTTTAGGTATGAAACCGAGGAGCGACAGCAATGATGGTGACACCGTTGCAAAGCTGAATGTGTGCTGAAGATGCCCAGCACATGCTTTCCCTCCTGGCTCTTCGGCTCTGGGAGCAGAGGCCAGACGTTCGTGCTCTACTGACTGTGCTGCTGGGCAGCCAAGAGCAAGCTCCAAAGAGGGTGCATTCAAATGGACCTTTAGGTAAGAAAGCGAGGAGCGACAGCAATGATGGTGACACCGTTGCAAAGCTGACTGTGTGCTGAAGATGCCCAGCACATGCTTTCCCTCCTGGCTCTTCGGCTCTGGGAGCAGAGGCAAGACGTTCGTGCACTAATCGCTGTGCCCCTGGGCAGCTGAGAAGCAACTTTGGAGACGTTGCATTCAAATGTACTTTTAGGTATGAAAGCGAGGAGCGACAGCAATGATGGTGACACCATTGCAAAGCTGACTGTGGGCTGAAGATGCCCAGCACATGCTTTCCCTCCTGGCTCTTCGACTGTGGGAGCAGACGGCAACCGTTCGTGCCCTACTCACTGTGCTGCTGGGCAGCCGAGAGCAAGCGCCGAAGAGGGTGCATTCAAATGGACCTTTAGGTATGAAACCGAGGAGCGACAGCAATGATGGTGACACCGTTGCAAAGCTGACTGTGTGCTGAAGATGCCCAGCACATGCTTTCCCTCCTGGCTCTTCGGCTCTGGGAGCAGAGGCCAGACGTTCGTGCACTAATCGCTGTGCCCCTGGGCAGCCGAGAACAAGCTTTGGAGAGGTTGCACTCAAATGGACTTTTAAGTATGAAACCGAGGAGCGACAGCAATGATGGTGACACCGTTGCAAAGCTGACTGTGTGCTGAAGATGCCCAGCACATGATTTCCCTCCTGACTCTTCGGCTCTGTGAGCAGAGGCCAGACGTTCGTGCACTAATCGCTGTGCCCCTGGGCAGCTCAGACCAAGCTCCGGAGAGGTTGCATTCAAATGGACTTTTAGTTATGAAACCGAAGAGCGACAGCAATGATGGTGACACCGTTGCAAACCTGAGTGTGTGCTGAAGATGCCCAGCACATGCTTTCCCTCCTGGCTCTTCGGCTCTGGGAGCCGAGGCCAGACGTTCATGCACTAATCGCTGTGCTCCCGGGCAGCCGAGAACAAGCTTTGGAGAGGTTGCATTCAAATGGACTTTTAGGTATGAAACCGAGGAGTGACAGCAATAATGGTGACACCGTTGCAATCGTGACTTTGTGCTGAAGATGCCCAGCACATGCTTTCCCTCCTGGCTCTTCGGCTCTGTGAGCAGAGGCCAGACGTTCGTGCACTAATCGCTGTGCCACTGGGAAGCCGAGAAAAAGCTTTGGAGACGTTGCATTCAAATGTATTTTTAGGTATGAAACCCAGGAGCGACAGCAATGATGGTGACATGGTTGCAAAGCTGACTGTGTGCTGAAGACGCCCAGCACCTGCTTTCCCTCCTGGCTCTTCGGCTCTGGGAGCACAGGCAAGACGTTCGTGCACTAATCGCTGTGCCCCTGGGCAGCCGAGAACAAGCTTTGGAGATGTTGCATTCAAATGGATTTTTAGGTATGAAACCGAGGAGCGACAGCAATGATGGTGACATGGTTGCAAACCTGACTGTGTGCTGAAGATGCCCAGCACATGATTTCCCTCCTGGCTCTTCGGCTCTGGGAGCAGAGGCCAGACGTTCCCGCACTAATCGCTGTGCCCCTGGGCAGGCGAGAACAAGCTTTGGAGAGGTTGCACTCAAATGGACTTTTAAGTATGAAACCGAGGAGCGCCAGCAATGATGGTGACACCGTTGCAAAGCTGACTGTGTGCTGAAGATGCCCAGCACATGCTTTCCCTCCTGGCTCTTCGGTTCTGGGAGCAGAGGCCAGACGTTCGTGCTCTAATCGCTGTGCCCCGGGGCAGCTGAGAAGCTGCTTTGGAGACGTTGCATTCAAATGTACTTTTAGGTATGAAAGCGAAGAGTGACAGCAATAATGGTGACACCGTTGCAATCGTGACTGTGTGCTGAAGATGCCCAGCACATGCTTTCCCTCCTGGCTCTTCGGCTCTGGGAGCAGAGGCCAGACGTTCGTGCTCTAATCGCTGTGAACCTGGGCAGCCAAGAGCAAGCTCCGAAGAGGGTGCATTCAAATGGACTTTTAGGTATGAAAGCGAGGAGCGACAGCAATGATGGTGACACCGTTGCAAACCTGAGTGTGTGCTGAAGATGCCCAGCACATGCTTTCCCTCCTGGCTCTTCGGCTCTCGGAGCCGAGGCCAGACGTTCATGCTCTAGTCGCTGTGCCCCGGGGCAGCTCAGAAGCAGCTTTGGAGAGGTTGCATTCAAATGTACTTTTAGGTATGAAACCGAGGAGTGACAGCATTAATGGTTACACCGTTGCAATCCTGACAGTGTGCTGAAGATGCCCAGCACATGCTTTCCCTCCTGGCTCTTCGGCTCTGGGAGCAGAGGTCAGACGTTCGTGCACTACTCGCTCTGCCCCTGGGCAGCTGAGAAGCAGCTTTGGAGAGGTTGCATTCAAATGGACTTTTAGGTATGAAACCGAGGAGTGACAGCATTAATGGCTACACCGTTGCAATCCTGACAGTGTGCTGAAGATGCCCAGCGCATGCTTTCCCTCCTGGCTCTTCGACTGTGGGAGCACACGGCAACCGTTCGTGCTCTACTCACTGTGCTGCTGGGCAGCCGAGGGCAAGCGCCGAAGAGGGTGCATTCAAATGGACCTTTAGGTATGAAAGCGAGGAGCGACAGCAATGATGGTGACATGGTTGCAAAGCTGACTGTGTGCTGAAGATGCCCAGCACATGCTTTCCCTCCTGCCTCTTCGGCTCTGGGAGGCAGAGGCCAGACGTTCGTGCACTAATCGCTGTGCCCCTGGGCAGCTGAGAAGCAGCTTTGGAGAGGTTGCATTCAAATGTACTTTTAGGTATGAAAGCGAAGAGTGACAGCAATAATGGTGACACCGTTGCAATCCTGACTGTGTGCTGAAGATGCCCAGCACATGCTTTCCCTCCTGGCTCTTCGACTGTGGGAGCAGATGGCAACCGTTCGTGCTCTACTCACTGTGCTGCTGGGCAGCCGAGAGCAAGCGCCGAAGAGGGTGCATTCAAATGGACCTTTAGGTATGAAACCGAGGAGCGACAGCAATGATGGTGACACCGTTGCAAAGCTGACTGTGTGCTGAAGATGCCCAGCACATGCTTTCCCTCCTGGCTCTTCGGCTCTGGGAGCAGAGGTCAGACGTTCGTGCACTAATCTCTGTGCCCCTGGGCAGCTGAGAAGCAGCTTTGGAGACGTTGCATTCCAATGAACTTTTAGGTATGAAAGCGAAGAGTGACAGCAATAATGGTGACACCGTTGCAATCGTGACTTTGTGCTGAAGATGCCCAGCACATGCTTTCCCTCCTGGCTCTTCGGCTCTGGGAGCAGAGGCCAGACGTTCGTGCACTAATCGCTCTGCCCCTGGGAAGCCGAGAAAAAGCTTTGGAGACGTTGCATTCAAATGGATTTTTAGGTATGAAACCGAGGAGCGACAGCAATGATGGTGACACCGTTGCAAAGCTGACTGTGTGCTGAAGATGCCCAGCACATGCTTTCCCTCCTGGCTCTTCGGCTCTGGGAGCACAGGCAAGACGTTCGTGCACTAATCGCTGTGCCCCTGGGCAGCCGAGAACAAGCTTTGGAGATGTTGCATTCAAATGGATTTTTAGGTATGAAACCGAGGAGCGACAGCAATGATGGTGACATGGTTGCAAACCTGACTGTGTGCTGAAGATGCCCAGCACATGATTTCCCTCCTGGCTCTTCGGCTCTGGGAGCAGAGGCCAGACGTTCCCGCACTAATCGCTGTGCCCCTGGGCAGGCGAGAACAAGCTTTGGAGAGGTTGCACTCAAATGGACTTTTAAGTATGAAACCGAGGAGCGCCAGCAATGATGGTGACACCGTTGCAAAGCTGACTGTGTGCTGAAGATGCCCAGCACATGCTTTCCCTCCTGGCTCTTCGGCTCTGGGAGCAGAGGCAAGACGTTCGTGCACTAATCGCTGTGCCCCTGGGCAGCTGAGAAGCAACTTTGGAGACGTTGCATTCAAATGTACTTTTAGGTATGAAAGCGAGGAGCGACAGCAATGATGGTGACACCGTTGCAAAGCTGACTGTGGGCTGAAGATGCCCAGCACATGCTTTCCCTCCTGGCTCTTCGACTTTGGGAGCAGACGGCAACCGTTCGTGCCCTACTCACTGTGCTGCTGGGCAGCCGAGAGCAAGCGCCGAAGAGGGTGCATTCAAATGGACCTTTAGGTATGAAACCGAGGAGCGACAGCAATGATGGCGACACCGTTGCAAAGCTGACTGTGTGCTGAAGATGCCCAGCACAAGCTTTCCCTCCTGGCTCTTCGGCTCTGGGAGCAGAGGCCAGACATTCGTGCACTAATCGCTGTGCCCCTGGGCAGCCGAGAACAAGCTTTGGAGAGGTTGCACTCAAATGGACTTTTAAGTATGAAACCGAGGAGCGACAGCAATGATGGTGACACCGTTGCAAAGCTGACTGTGTGCTGAAGATGCCCAGCACATGATTTCCCTCCTGACTCTTCGGCTCTGTGAGCAGAGGCCAGACGTTCGTGCACTAATCGCTGTGCCCCTGGGCAGCTCAGAGCAAGCTCCGGAGAGGTTGCATTCAAATGGACTTTTAGTTATGAAACCGAAGAGCGACAGCAATGATGGTGACACCGTTGCAAACCTGAGTGTGTGCTGAAGATGCCCAGCACATGCTTTCCCTCCTGGCTCTTCGGCTCTGGGAGCCGAGGCCAGACGTTCATGCTCTAGTCGCTGTGCCCCGGGGCAGCTGAGAAACAGCTTTGGAGAGGTTGCATTCAAATGTACTTTTAGGTATGAAACCGAGGAGTGACAGCAATAATGGTGACACCGTTGCAATCGTGACTTTGTGCTGAAGATGCCCAGCACATGCTTTCCCTCCTGGCTCTTCGGCTCTGTGAGCAGAGGCCAGACGTTCGTGCACTAATCGCTGTGCCACTGGGAAGCCGAGAAAAAGCTTTGGAGACGTTGCATTAAAATGTATTTTTAGGTATGAAACCCAGGAGCGACAGCAATGATGGTGACATGGTTGCAAAGCTGACTGTGTGCTGAAGACGCCCAGCACCTGCTTTCCCTCCTGGCTCTTCGGCTCTGGGAGCACAGGCAAGACGTTCGTGCACTAATCGCTGTGCCCCTGGGCAGCCGAGAACAAGCTTTGGAGATGTTGCATTCAAATGGATTTTTAGGTATGAAACCGAGGAGCGACAGCAATGATGGTGACATGGTTGCAAACCTGACTGTGTGCTGAAGATGCCCAGCACATGATTTCCCTCCTGGCTCTTCGGCTCTGGGAGCAGAGGCCAGACGTTCCCGCACTAATCGCTGTGCCCCTGGGCAGGCGAGAACAAGCTTTGGAGAGGTTGCACTCAAATGGACTTTTAAGTATGAAACCGAGGAGCGCCAGCAATGATGGTGACACCGTTGCAAAGCTGACTGTGTGCTGAAGATGCCCAGCACATGCTTTCCCTCCTGGCTCTTCGGCTCTGGGAGCAGAGGCAAGACGTTCGTGCACTAATCGCTGTGCCCCTGGGCAGCTGAGAAGCAACTTTGGAGACGTTGCATTCAAATGTACTTTTAGGTATGAAAGCGAGGAGCGACAGCAATGATGGTGACACCGTTGCAAAGCTGACTGTGGGCTGAAGATGCCCAGCACATGCTTTCCCTCCTGGCTCTTCGACTTTGGGAGCAGACGGCAACCGTTCGTGCCCTACTCACTGTGCTGCTGGGCAGCCGAGAGCAAGCGCCGAAGAGGGTGCATTCAAATGGACCTTTAGGTATGAAACCGAGGAGCGACAGCAATGATGGCGACACCGTTGCAAAGCTGACTGTGTGCTGAAGATGCCCAGCACAAGCTTTCCCTCCTGGCTCTTCGGCTCTGGGAGCAGAGGCCAGACATTCGTGCACTAATCGCTGTGCCCCTGGGCAGCCGAGAACAAGCTTTGGAGAGGTTGCACTCAAATGGACTTTTAAGTATGAAACCGAGGAGCGACAGCAATGATGGTGACACCGTTGCAAAGCTGACTGTGTGCTGAAGATGCCCAGCACATGATTTCCCTCCTGACTCTTCGGCTCTGTGAGCAGAGGCCAGACGTTCGTGCACTAATCGCTGTGCCCCTGGGCAGCTCAGAGCAAGCTCCGGAGAGGTTGCATTCAAATGGACTTTTAGTTATGAAACCGAAGAGCGACAGCAATGATGGTGACACCGTTGCAAACCTGAGTGTGTGCTGAAGATGCCCAGCACATGCTTTCCCTCCTGGCTCTTCGGCTCTGGGAGCCGAGGCCAGACGTTCATGCTCTAGTCGCTGTGCCCCGGGGCAGCTGAGAAACAGCTTTGGAGAGGTTGCATTCAAATGTACTTTTAGGTATGAAACCGAGGAGTGACAGCAATAATGGTGACACCGTTGCAATCGTGACTTTGTGCTGAAGATGCCCAGCACATGCTTTCCCTCCTGGCTCTTCGGCTCTGTGAGCAGAGGCCAGACGTTCGTGCACTAATCGCTGTGCCACTGGGAAGCCGAGAAAAAGCTTTGGAGACGTTGCATTAAAATGTATTTTTAGGTATGAAACCCAGGAGCGACAGCAATGATGGTGACATGGTTGCAAAGCTGACTGTGTGCTGAAGACGCCCAGCACCTGCTTTCCCTCCTGGCTCTTCGGCTCTGGGAGCACAGGCAAGACGTTCGTGCACTAATCGCTGTGCCCCTGGGCAGCCGAGAACAAGCTTTGGAGATGTTGCATTCAAATGGATTTTTAGGTATGAAACCGAGGAGCGACAGCAATGATGGTGACATGGTTGCAAACCTGACTGTGTGCTGAAGATGCCCAGCACATGATTTCCCTCCTGGCTCTTCGGCTCTGGGAGCAGAGGCCAGACGTTCCCGCACTAATCGCTGTGCCCCTGGGCAGGCGAGAACAAGCTTTGGAGAGGTTGCACTCAAATGGACTTTTAAGTATGAAACCGAGGAGCGCCAGCAATGATGGTGACACCGTTGCAAAGCTGACTGTGTGCTGAAGATGCCCAGCACATGCTTTCCCTCCTGGCTCTTCGGCTCTGGGAGCAGAGGCCAGACGTTCGTGCTCTAATCGCTGTGCCCCGGGGCAGCTGAGAAGCTGCTTTGGAGACGTTGCATTCAAATGTACTTTTAGGTATGAAAGCGAAGAGTGACAGCAATAATGGTGACACCGTTGCAATCGTGACTGTGTGCTGAAGATGCCCAGCACATGCTTTCCCTCCTGGCTCTTCGGCTCTGGGAGCAGAGGACAGACGTTCGTGCACTAATCGCTATGCCCCTCGGCAGCCGAGAACAAGCTTTGGGGAGGTTGCACTCAAATGGACTTTTAAGTATGAAACCGAGGAGCGCCAGCAATGATGGTGACACCGTTGCAAAGCTGACTGTGTGCTGAAGATGCCCAGCACATGCTTTCCCTCCTGGCTCTTCGGCTCTGGGAGCAGAGGCCAGTCGTTCGTGCACTTATCCCTGTGCCCCTGGGCAGCCGAGAACAAGCTTTGGAGACGTTGCATTCAAATGGATTTTTAGGTATGAAACCGAGGAGCGACAGCAATGATGGTGACATGGTTGCAAAGCTGACTGTGTGCTGAAGATGCCCAGCACATGATTTCCCTCGTGGCTCTTCGGCTCTGGGATCAGAGGTCAAACGTTCGTGCACTAAACCCTCTGCCCCTGGGCAGCTGAGAATCAGCATTGGAGAGGTTGCATTCAAATGTACTTTTAGGTATGAAAGCGAAGAGTGACAGCAAAACTGGTGACACCGTTGTAATCCTGACAGTGTGCTGAAGATGCCCAGCACATGCTTTCCCTCCTGGCTCTTCGACTGTGGGAGCAGACGGCAACCGTTCGTGCTCTAATCGCTGCGCTGCTGGGCAGCCCAGAGCACGCTCCGAAGAGGGTGCATTCAAATGGACCTTAAGTTATGAAACCGAGGAGCGACAGCAATGATGGTGACACCGTTGCAAAGCTGACTGTGTTCTGAAGATGCCCAGCACATGCTTTCCCTCCTGGCTCTTCAGCTCTGGGAGCAGAGGCCAGACGTTCGTGCTCTAATCGCTGTGCCTCTGGGCAGCTCAGAGCAAGCTCCGGAGACGTTGCATTCAAATGGACTTTTAGGTATGAAACCGAGGAGCGACAGCAATGATGGTGACACCGTTGCAATCCTGACAGTGTGCTGAAGATGCCCAGCACATGCTTTCACTCCTGGCTCTTCGGCTCTGGGAGCAGAGGCCAGACATTCGTGCTCTAATCGCTGTGCCCCTGGGCAGCCGAGAAAAAGCTCTGGAGACGTTGCATTCAAATGGATTTTTAGGTATGAAACCGAGGAGCGACAGCAATGATGGTGACATGGTTGCAAAGCTGACTGTGTGCTGAAGATGCCCAGCACATGGTTTCACTCCTGGCTCTTCGGCTCTGGGAGCAGAGGCCAGACGTTCGTGCACTAATCGCTGTGCCCCTGGGCAGCCGAGAACAAGCTTTGGAGTGGTTGCACTCAAATGGACTTTTAAGTATGAAACCGAGGAGCGACAGCAATGATGGTGACACCGTTGCAAAGCTGACTGTGTGTGGAAGATGCCCAGCACATGCTTTCCCTCCTGGCTCTTTGGCTCTGGGAGCAGAGGCCAGACGTTCGTGCACTAATCGCTGGGCCCCGGGGCAGCTGAGAAGCAGCTTTGGAGACGTTGCATTCAAATGTACTTTTAGGTATGAAAGCGAAGAGTGACAGCAATAATGGTGACACCGTTGCAATCGTGACTGTGTGCTGAAGATGCCCAGCACATGCTTTCCCTCCTGGCTCTTCGGCTCTGGGAGCAGAGGCCAGACGTTCGTGCTCTAATCGCTGTGCTGCTGGGCAGCCGAGAGCAAGCTCCGAAGAGGGTGCATTCAAATGGACCTTTAGGTATGAAAGCGAGGAGCGACAGCAATGATGGTGACACCGTTGCAAAGCTGACTGTGTGCTGAAGATGCCCAGCACATGCTTTCCCTCCTGGCTCTTCGGCTCTGGGAGCAGAGGCCAGACGTTCGTGCACTAATCGCTGTGCCCCTGGGCAGCTGAGAAGCAGCTTTGGAGAGGTTGCATTCAAATGTACTTTTAGGTATGAAAGCGAAGAGTGACAGCAATAATGGTGACACCGTTGCAATCGTGACTGTGTGCTGAAGATGCCCAGCACATGCTTTCCCTCCTGGCTCTTCGGCTCTGGGAGCAGAGGCCAGACGTTCGTGCACTAATCGCTGTGAACCTGGGCAGCCGAGAACAAGCTTTGGAGAGGTGGCACTCAAATGGACTTTTAAGTATGAAACCGAGGAGCGACAGCAATGATTGTGACACCGTTGCAAAGCTGACTGTGTGCTGAAGATGCCCAGCACATGCTTTCCCTCCTGGCTCTTCGGCTCTGGGAGCAGAGGCCAGTCGTTCGTGCACTTATCCCTGTGCCCCTGGGCAGCCGAGAACAAGCTTTGGAGACGTTGCATTCAAATGGATTTTTAGGTATGAAACCGAGGAGCGACAGCAATGATGGTGACATGGTTGCAAAGCTGACTGTGTGCTGAAGATGCCCAGCACATGATTTCCCTCGTGGCTCTTCGGCTCTGGGAGCAGAGGTCAGACGTTCGTGCACTAAACCCTCTGCCCCTGGGCAGCTGAGAATCAGCATTTGAGAGGTTGCATTCAAATGTACTTTTAGGTATGAAAGCGAAGAGTGACAGCAAAACTGGTGACACCGTTGTAATCCTGACAGTGTGCTGAAGATGCCCAGCACATGCTTTCCCTCCTGGCTCTTCGACTGTGGGAGCAGACGGCAACCGTTCGTGCTCTAATCGCTGCGCTGCTGGGCAGCCGAGAGCACGCTCCGAAGAGGGTGCATTCAAATGGACCTTAAGGTATGAAACCGAGGAGCGACAGCAATGATGGTGACACCGTTGCAAAGCTGACTGTGTGCTGAAGATGCCCAGCACATGCTTTCCCTCCTGGCTCTTCAGCTCTGGGAGCAGAGGCCAGACGTTCGTGCTCTAATCGCTGTGCCTCTGGGCAGCTCAGAGCAATCTCCGGAGAGGTTGCATTCAAATGGACTTTTAGGTATGAAACCGAGGAGCGACAGCAATGATGGTGACACCGTTGCAATCCTGACAGTGTGCTGAAGATGCCCAGCACATGCTTTCACTCCTGGCTCTTCGGCTCTGGGAGCAGAGGCCAGACATTCGTGCTCTAATCGCTGTGCCCCTGGGCAGCCGAGAAAAAGCTCTGGAGACGTTGCATTCACATGGATTTTTAGGTATGAAACCGAGGAGCGACAGCAATGATGGTGACATGGTTGCAAAGCTGACTGTGTGCTGAAGATGCCCAGCACATGCTTTCCCTCCTGGCTCTTCGGCTCTGGGAGCAGAGGCCAGACGTTCGTGCACTAATCGCTGTGCCCCTGGGCAGCCGAGAACAAGCTTTGGAGTGGTTGCACTCAAATGGACTTTTAAGTATGAAACCGAGGAGCGACAGCAATGATGGTGACACCGTTGCAAAGCTGACTGTGTGTGGAAGATGCCCAGCACATGGTTTCACTCCTGGCTCTTCGGCTCTGGGAGCAGAGGCCAGACGTTCGTGCTCTAATCGCTGGGCCCCGGGGCAGCTGAGAAGCAGCTTTGGAGACGTTGCATTCAAATGTACTTTTAGGTATGAAAGCGAAGAGTGACAGCAATAACGGTGACACCGTTGCAATCGTGACTGTGTGCTGAAGATGCCCAGCACATGCTTTCCCTCCTGGCTCTTCGGCTCTGGGAGCAGAGGCCAGACGTTCGTGCCCTACTGACTGTGCTGCTGGGCAGCCAAGAGCAAGCTCCGAAGAGGGTGCATTCAAATAGACCTTTAGGTATGAAACCGAGGAGTGACAGCATTAATGGTTACACCGTTGCAATCCTGACAGTGTGCTGAAGATGCCCAGCACATACTTTCCCTCCTGGCTCTTCGGCTCTGGGAGCAGAGGTCAGACGTTCGTGCACTAATCGCTCTGCCCCTGGGCAGCTGAGAAGCAGCTTTGGAGAGGTTGCATTCAAATGTACTTTTAGGTATGAAACCGAGGAGTGACAGCATTAATGGTTACACCGTTGCAATCCTGACAGTGTGCTGAAGATGCCCAGCACATGCTTTCCCTCCTGGCTCTTCGGCTCTGGGAGCAGAGGTCAGACGTTCGTGCACTACTCGCTCTGCCCCTGGGCAGCTGAGAAGCAGCTTTGGAGAGGTTGCATTCAAATGTACTTTTAGGTATGAAACCGAGGAGTGACAGCATTAATGGCTACACCGTTGCAATCCTGACAGTGTGCTGAAGATGCCCAGCGCATGCTTTCCCTCCTGGCTCTTCGACTGTGGGAGCACACGGCAACCGTTCGTGCTCTACTCACTGTGCTGCTGGGCAGCCGAGGGCAAGCGCCGAAGAGGGTGCATTCAAATGGACCTTTAGGTATGAAAGCGAGGAGCGACAGCAATGATGGTGACATGGTTGCAAAGCTGACTGTGTGCTGAAGATGCCCAGCACATGCTTTCCCTCCTGCCTCTTCGGCTCTGGGAGGCAGAGGCCAGACGTTCGTGCACTAATCGCTGTGCCCCTGGGCAGCTGAGAAGCAGCTTTGGAGAGGTTGCATTCAAATGTACTTTTAGGTATGAAACCGAGGAGTGACAGCAATAATGGTGACACCGTTGCAATCGTGACTGTGTGCTGAAGATGCCCCACACATGCTTTCAGTCCGGGCTCTTCGGCTCTGGGAGCAGAGGCCAGACGTTCGTGGTCTACTGACTGCGCTGCTGGGCAGCCAAGAGCAAGCGCCGAAGAGGGTGCATTCAAATGGACCTTTAGGTATGAAACCGAGGAGCGACAGCAATAATGGTGACACCATTGCAAAGCTGACTGTGTGCTGAAGATGCCCAGCACATGCTTTCCCTCCTGGCTCTTCGGCTCTGGGAGCAGAGGCCAGACGTTCGTGCTCTAATTGCTGTGCCCCTGGGCAGCTCAGAGCAAGCTCCGGAGAGGTTGCATTCAAATGGACTTTTAGGTAAGAAACCGAAGAGCGACAGCAATGATGGTGACACCGTTGCAAAGCTGAGTGTGTGCTGAAGATGCCCAGCACATGCTTTCCCTCCTGGCTCTTCGGTTCTGGGAGCAGAGGCCAGACCTTCGTGCTCTAGTCGCTGTGCCCCGGGGCAGCTGAGAAGTAGCTTTGCAGAGGTTGCATTCAAATGTACTTTTAGGTACGAAACCGAGGAGTGACAGCAATAATGGTGACACCGTTGCAATCCTGACTGTGTGCTGAAGATGCCCGGCACATGCTTTCACTCCTGGCTCTTCGGCTCTGGGAGCAGAGGACAGACGTTCGTGCACTAATCCCTGTGCCCCTGGGCAGCCGAGAACAAGCTTTGGAGACGTTGCATTCAAATGCATTTTTGGGCATGAAACCCAGGAGCGACAGCAATGATGGTGACATGGTTGCAAAGCTGACTGTGTGCTGAAGATGCCCAGCACATGCATTCCCTCCTGGTTCTTCGGCTCTGGGAGCAGAGGCCAGACGTTCGTGCACTAATCCCTGTGCCCCTGGGCAGCCGAGAACAAGCTTTGGAGACGTTGCATTCAGATGCATTTTTAGGTATGAAACCCAGGAGCGACAGCAATGATGGTGACATGGTTGCAAAGCTGACTGTGTGCTGAAGATGCCCAGCACATGCTTTCCCTCCTGCCTCTTCGGCTCTGGGAGCAGAAGTCAGACGTTCGTGCACTAATCGCTCTGCCCCTGGGCAGCAAAGAAGCAGCTTTGGAGAGGTTGCATTCAAATGGACTTTTTGGTATGAAACCGAGGAGTGACAGCATTAATGGTTACACCGTTGCAATCCTGACAGTTTGCTGAAGATGCCCAGCACATGCTTTCCCTCCTGGCTCTTCGACTGTGGGAGCAGACGGCAACTGTTCGTGCTCTACTCACTGTGCTGCTGGGCAGCCGAGAGCAAGCGCCGAAGAGGGTGCATTCAAGTGGACTTTAGCTATGAAACCGAGGAGCGCCAGCAATGATGGTGACACCGTTGCAAAGCTGACTGTGTGCTGAAGATGCCCAGCACATGCTTTCCCTCCTGGCTCTTCGGCTCTGGGAGCAGAGGCCAGACGTTCGTGCTCTAATCGCTGTGCCCCGGGGTAGCTGAGAATCAGCTTTGGAGAGGTTGCATTCAAATGTACTTTTAGGTATGAAACCGAGGAGCGACAGCAATAATGGTGACACCGTTGCAATCCTGACTGTGTGCTAAAGATGCCCAGCACATGCTTTCACTCCGGGCTTTTCGGCTCTAGGAGCAGAGGCCATGCGTTCGTGCACTAATCGCTGCGCCACTGGGCATCCGAGAAAAAGCTTTGGAGACGTTCCATTCAAATGGATTTTTAGGTATGAAACGGAGGAGCGACAGCAATGATGGTGACACCATTGCAAAGCTGACTGTGTGCTGAAGATACCCAGCATATGATTTCCCTCCTGGCTCTTCGGCTCTGGGAGCAGAGGTCAGACGTTCCTGCACTAATCGCTGTGCCCCTGGGCAGCCGAGAACGAGCTTTGGAGAGGTTGCACTCAAATGGACTTTTAAGTATGAAACCGAGGAGCGACAGCAATGATGGTGACACCGTTGCAAAGCTGACTGTGTGCTGAAGATGCCCAGCACATGATTTCCCTCCTGGCTCTTCGGCTCTGGGAGCGGAGGCCAGACGTTCGTGCTCTAGTCGCTGTGCCCCGGGGCAGCTGAGAAGCAGCTTTGAAGAGGTTGCATTCAAATGTACTTTTAGGTATGAAACCGAGGAGTGACAGCAATAATGGTGACACCGTTGCAATCCTGAATGTGTGCTGAAGATGCCCAGCACATGCTTTCACTCCTGGCTCTTCGGCTCTGGGAGCAGAGGCCAGACGTTCGTGCACTAATCGCTCTGCCCCTGGGCAGCCGAGAACAAGCTTTGGAGTGGTTGCACTCAAATGGACTTTTAAGTATGAAACCGAGGAGCGACAGCAATGATGGTGACACCGTTGCAAAGCTGACTGTGTGTGGAAGATGCCCAGCACATGCTTTCCCTCCTGGCTCTTCGGTTCTGGGAGCAGAGGCCAGATGTTCGTGCTCTAATCGCTGTGCCCCTGGGCATCTCAGAGCAAGCTCCGGAGAGGCTGCATTCAAATGGACTTTTAGGTATGAAACCGAGGAGTGACAGCATTAATGGTTACACCGTTGCAATCCTGACAGTGTGCTGAAGATGCCCAGCACATGCTTTCCCTCCTGGCTCTTCGGCTCTGGGAGCAGAGGTCAGACGTTCGTGCACTACTCGCTCTGCCCCTGGGCAGCTGAGAAGCAGCTTTGGAGAGGTTGCATTCAAATGTACTTTTAGGTATGAAACCGAGGAGTGACAGCATTAATGGCTACACCGTTGCAATCCTGACAGTGTGCTGAAGATGCCCAGCGCATGCTTTCCCTCCTGGCTCTTCGACTGTGGGAGCACACGGCAACCGTTCGTGCTCTACTCACTGTGCTGCTGGGCAGCCGAGGGCAAGCGCCGAAGAGGGTGCATTCAAATGGACCTTTAGGTATGAAAGCGAGGAGCGACAGCAATGATGGTGACATGGTTGCAAAGCTGACTGTGTGCTGAAGATGCCCAGCACATGCTTTCCCTCCTGCCTCTTCGGCTCTGGGAGGCAGAGGCCAGACGTTCGTGCACTAATCGCTGTGCCCCTGGGCAGCTGAGAAGCAGCTTTGGAGAGGTTGCATTCAAATGTACTTTTAGGTATGAAACCGAGGAGTGACAGCAATAATGGTGACACCGTTGCAATCGTGACTGTGTGCTGAAGATGCCCCACACATGCTTTCAGTCCGGGCTCTTCGGCTCTGGGAGCAGAGGCCAGACGTTCGTGGTCTACTGACTGCGCTGCTGGGCAGCCAAGAGCAAGCGCCGAAGAGGGTGCATTCAAATGGACCTTTAGGTATGAAACCGAGGAGCGACAGCAATAATGGTGACACCATTGCAAAGCTGACTGTGTGCTGAAGATGCCCAGCACATGCTTTCCCTCCTGGCTCTTCGGCTCTGGGAGCAGAGGCCAGACGTTCGTGCTCTAATTGCTGTGCCCCTGGGCAGCTCAGAGCAAGCTCCGGAGAGGTTGCATTCAAATGGACTTTTAGGTAAGAAACCGAAGAGCGACAGCAATGATGGTGACACCGTTGCAAAGCTGAGTGTGTGCTGAAGATGCCCAGCACATGCTTTCCCTCCTGGCTCTTCGGTTCTGGGAGCAGAGGCCAGACCTTCGTGCTCTAGTCGCTGTGCCCCGGGGCAGCTGAGAAGTAGCTTTGCAGAGGTTGCATTCAAATGTACTTTTAGGTACGAAACCGAGGAGTGACAGCAATAATGGTGACACCGTTGCAATCCTGACTGTGTGCTGAAGATGCCCGGCACATGCTTTCACTCCTGGCTCTTCGGCTCTGGGAGCAGAGGACAGACGTTCGTGCACTAATCCCTGTGCCCCTGGGCAGCCGAGAACAAGCTTTGGAGACGTTGCATTCAAATGCATTTTTGGGCATGAAACCCAGGAGCGACAGCAATGATGGTGACATGGTTGCAAAGCTGACTGTGTGCTGAAGATGCCCAGCACATGCATTCCCTCCTGGTTCTTCGGCTCTGGGAGCAGAGGCCAGACGTTCGTGCACTAATCCCTGTGCCCCTGGGCAGCCGAGAACAAGCTTTGGAGACGTTGCATTCAGATGCATTTTTAGGTATGAAACCCAGGAGCGACAGCAATGATGGTGACATGGTTGCAAAGCTGACTGTGTGCTGAAGATGCCCAGCACATGCTTTCCCTCCTGCCTCTTCGGCTCTGGGAGCAGAGGTCAGACGTTCGTGCACTAATCGCTCTGCCCCTGGGCAGCAAAGAAGCAGCTTTGGAGAGGTTGCATTCAAATGGACTTTTTGGTATGAAACCGAGGAGTGACAGCATTAATGGTTACACCGTTGCAATCCTGACAGTTTGCTGAAGATGCCCAGCACATGCTTTCCCTCCTGGCTCTTCGACTGTGGGAGCAGACGGCAACTGTTCGTGCTCTACTCACTGTGCTGCTGGGCAGCCGAGAGCAAGCGCCGAAGAGGGTGCATTCAAGTGGACTTTAGCTATGAAACCGAGGAGCGCCAGCAATGATGGTGACACCGTTGCAAAGCTGACTGTGTGCTGAAGATGCCCAGCACATGCTTTCCCTCCTGGCTCTTCGGCTCTGGGAGCAGAGGCCAGACGTTCGTGCTCTAATCGCTGTGCCCCGGGGTAGCTGAGAATCAGCTTTGGAGAGGTTGCATTCAAATGTACTTTTAGGTATGAAACCGAGGAGCGACAGCAATAATGGTGACACCGTTGCAATCCTGACTGTGTGCTAAAGATGCCCAGCACATGCTTTCACTCCGGGCTTTTCGGCTCTAGGAGCAGAGGCCATGCGTTCGTGCACTAATCGCTGCGCCACTGGGCATCCGAGAAAAAGCTTTGGAGACGTTCCATTCAAATGGATTTTTAGGTATGAAACGGAGGAGCGACAGCAATGATGGTGACACCATTGCAAAGCTGACTGTGTGCTGAAGATACCCAGCATATGATTTCCCTCCTGGCTCTTCGGCTCTGGGAGCAGAGGTCAGACGTTCCTGCACTAATCGCTGTGCCCCTGGGCAGCCGAGAACGAGCTTTGGAGAGGTTGCACTCAAATGGACTTTTAAGTATGAAACCGAGGAGCGACAGCAATGATGGTGACACCGTTGCAAAGCTGACTGTGTGCTGAAGATGCCCAGCACATGATTTCCCTCCTGGCTCTTCGGCTCTGGGAGCAGAGGCCAGACGTTCGTGCTCTAATCGCTGTGCCCCTGGGCAGCTCAGAGCAAGCTCCGGAGAGGTTGCATTCAAATGGACTTTTAGGTATGAAACCGAAGAGCGACAGCAATGATGGTGTCACTGTTGCAAAGCTGACTGTGTGCTGAAGATGCCCAGCACATGATTTCCCTCCTGGCTCTTCGGCTCTGGGAGCGGAGGCCAGACGTTCGTGCTCTAGTCGCTGTGCCCCGGGGCAGCTGAGAAGCAGCTTTGAAGAGGTTGCATTCAAATGTACTTTTAGGTATGAAACCGAGGAGTGACAGCAATAATGGTGACACCGTTGCAATCCTGAATGTGTGCTGAAGATGCCCAGCACATGCTTTCACTCCTGGCTCTTCGGCTCTGGGAGCAGAGGCCAGACGTTCGTGCACTAATCGCTGTGCCCCTGGGCAGCCGAGAACAAGCTTTGGAGTGGTTGCACTCAAATGGACTTTTAAGTATGAAACCGAGGAGCGACAGCAATGATGGTGACACCGTTGCAAAGCTGACTGTGTGCTGAAGATGCCCAGCACATGCTTTCCCTCCTGGCTCTTCGGTTCTGGGAGCAGAGGCCAGATGTTCGTGCTCTAATCGCTGTGCCCCTGGGCATCTCAGAGCAAGCTCCGGAGAGGTTGCATTCAAATGGACTTTTAGGTATGAAACCGAAGAGCAACAGCAATGATGGTGACACCGTTGCAAAGATGAGTGTGTGCTGAAGATGCCATGCACATTCTTTCCCTCCTGCTCTTCGGTTCTGGGAGCAGAGGCCAGACGTCCGTGCTCTAGTCGCTGTGCCCCGGGGCAGCTAAGAAGCAGCTTTGGAGAGGTTGCATTCAAATGGACTTTTAGGTATGAAACCGAGGAGTGACAACAATAATGGTGACACCGTTGCAATCCTGACTGTGTGCTGAAGATGCCCAGCACATGCTTTCCCTCCTGGCTCTTCGGCTCTGGGAGCAGAGGCCAGAGGTTCGTGAACTAATCGCTGTGCTGCTGGGCAGCCGAGAACAAGCTTTGGAGAGGTTGCACTCAAATAGACTTTTACGTATGAAACCGAGGAGCGACAGCAATGATGGTGACATGGTTGCAAAGCTGAGTGTGTGCTGAAGATGCCCAGCACATGCTTTCCCTCCTGGCTC
This sequence comes from Pezoporus flaviventris, assembly GCF_033815535.1. NCBI lineage: Eukaryota > Metazoa > Chordata > Aves > Psittaciformes > Psittacidae > Pezoporus > Pezoporus flaviventris. The sequence goes on along the minus strand of NW_026892660.1, from coordinate 719,032 downwards.
TTCGGCTCTGGGAGCAGAGGCAAGACGTTCGTACACTAATCCCTGTGCCCCTGGCAGCCGAGAATACGCTTTGGAGATGTTGCATTCAAATGGATTTTTAGGTATGAAACCGAGGAGCGACAGCAATGACGGTGACATGGTTGCAAAGCTGAATGTGTGCTGAAGATGCCCAGCACCTGCTTTCACTCCTGGCTCTTCGGCTCTGGGAGCAGCGGCCAGACGTTCCTGTACTAATCACTGTGCCCCTGGGCAGACGAGAACAAGCTTTGGATAGGTTGCACTCAAGTGGACTTTAAAGTATGAAACCGAGGAGCGACAGCAATGATGGTGACACCGTTGCAAAGCTGACTGTGTGCTGAAGATGCCCAGCACATGCTTTACCTCCTGGCTCTTCGGCTCTGGGAGCAGAGGCCAGACGTTCGTGCACTAATCGCTGGGCCCCGGGGCAGCTGAGAAGCAGCTTTGGAGACGTTGCATTCAAATGTACTTTTAGGTATGAAAGCGAAGAGTGACAGCAATAATGGTGACACCGTTGCAATCGTGACTGTGTGCTGAAGATGCCCCACACATGCTTTCAGTCCGGGCTCTTCGGCTCTGGGAGCAGAGGCCAGACGTTCGTGGTCTACTGACTGTGCTGCTGGGCAGCCAAGAGCAAGCGCCGAAGAGGGTGCATTCAAATGGACCTTTAGGTATGAAACCGAGGAGCGACAGCAATAATAGTGACACCATTGCAAAGCTGACTGTGTGCTGAAGATGCCCAGCACATGCTTTCCCTCCTGGCTCTTCCGCTCTGGGAGCAGAGGCCAGACGTTCGTGCTCTAATTGCTGTGCCCCTGGGCAGCTCAGAGAAAGCTCCGGAGAGGTTGCATTCAAATGGACTTTTAGGTAAGAAACCGAAGAGCGACAGCAATGATGGTGACACCGTTGCAAAGCTGAGTGTGTGCTGAAGATGCCCAGCACATGCTTTCCCTCCTGGCTCTTCGGTTCTGGGAGCAGAGGCCAGACCTTCGTGCTCTAGTCGCTGTGCCCCGGGGCAGCTGAGAAGTAGCTTTGGAGAGGTTGCATTCCAATGTACTTTTAGGTACGAAACCGAGGAGTGACAGCAATAATGGTGACACCGTTGCAATCCTGACTGTGTGCTGAAGATGCCCGGCACATGCTTTCACTCCTGGCTCTTCGGCTCTGGGAGCAGAGGACAGACGTTCGTGCACTAATCGCTGTGCCCCTGGGCAGCCGAGAACAAGCTTTGGAGACGTTGCATTCAAATGCATTTTTAGGGATGAAACCCAGGAGCGACAGCAATGATGGTGACATGGTTGCAAAGCTGACTGTGTGCTGAAGATGCCCAGCACATGATTTCCCTCCTGGCTCTTCGGCTCTGGGAGCAGAGGCCAGACGTTCGTGCACTAATCGCTCTGCCCCTGGGCAGCTGAGAAGCAGCTTTGGAGACGTTGCATTCAAATGTACTTTTAGGTATGAAACCGAGGAGTGACAGCAATAATGGTGACACCATTGCAATCCTGACAGTGTGCTGAAGATGCCCAGCACATGCTTTCCCTCCTGGCTCTTCGACTGTGGGAGCAGACGGCAACCGTTCATGCTCTACTCACTTGGCTGCTTCGAAGCCGAGAGAACGCTCCGAAGAGGGTGCATTGAAATGGACCTTTAGGTATGAAACCGAGGAGCGACAGCAATGATGGTGACACCGTTGCAAAGCTGACTGTGTGCTGAAGATACCCAGCACATGCTTTCCCCCCTGGCTCTTCGGCTCTGGGAGCAGAGGCCAGACGTTCGTGCTCTAATCGCTGTGCCCCTGGGCAGCTCAGAGCAAGCTCCTGAGAGGGTGCATTCAAATGGACATTTAGGTATGAAACCGAGGAGCGACAGCAATGATGGTGACACGGTTGCAAAGCTGACTGTGTGCTGAAGATGCCCAGCACATGCTTTCCCTCCTGGCTCTTCGGCTCTGGGAGCAGAGGCCAGACGTTCGTGCTCTAGTCGCTGTGCCCCGGGGCAGCTGAGAAGCAGCTTTGGAGAGGTTGCATTCAAATGTACTTTTAGGTATGAAACCGAGGAGTGACCGCAATAATGGTGACACCGTTGCAATCCTGACTGTGTGCTGAAGATGCCCAGCACATGCTTTCACTCCTGGCTCTTCGGCTCTGGGAGCAGAGGCCAGACGTTCGTGCACTAATCGCTGTGCCCCTGGGCAGCTGAGAAGCAGCTTTGGAGACGTTGCATTCAAATGTGCTTTTAGGTATGAAAGCGAAGAGTGACAGCAATAATGGTGACACCGTTGCAATCGTGACTGTGTGCTGAAGATGCCCAGCACATGCTTTCCCTCCTGGCTCTTCGGCTCTGGGAGCAGAGGCCAGATGCTCGTGCTCTACTGACTGTGCTGCTGGGCAGCCAAGAGCAAGCTCCGAAGAGGGTGCATTCAAATGGACCTTTAGGTATGAAACCGAGGAGTGACAGCATTAATGGCTACACCGTTGCAATCCTGCCAGTGTGCTGAAGATGACCAGCACATGCTTTCCCTCCTTCCTCTTCGGCTCTGGGAGCAGAGGTCAGACGTTCGTGCACTAATCGCTCTGCCCCTGGGCAGCAAAGAAGCAGCTTTGGAGAGGTTGCATTCAAATGGACTTTTTGGTATGAAACCGAGGAGTGACAGCATTAATGGTTACACCGTTGCAATCCTGACAGTTTGCTGAAGATGCCCAGCACATGCTTTCCCTCCTGGCTCTTCGACTGTGGGAGCAGACGGCAACCGTTCGTGCTCTACTCACTGTGCTGCTAGTCAGCCGAGAGCAAGCGCCGAAGAGGGTGCATTCAAATGGACCTTTAGGTATGAAACCGAGGAGAGACAGCAATGATGGTGACACCATTGCAAAGGTGACTGTGTGCTGAAGATGCCCAGCACATGCTTTCCCTCCTGGCTCTTCGGCTCTGGGAGCAGAGGCCAGACGTTCGTGCTCTACTGACTGTGCTGCTGGGCAGCCAAGAGCAAGCTCCGAAGAGGGTGCATTCAAATGGACTTTTAGGTATGAAACCGAGGAGTGACAGCATTAATGGTTACACCGTTGCAATCCTGACAGTGTGCTGAAGATGACCAGCACATGCTTTCCCTCCTGGCTCTTCGGCTCTGGGAGCAGAGGTCAGACGTTCGTGCACGAATCACTCTGCCCCTGGGCAGCTGAGAAGCAGCTTTGGAGAGGTTGCATTCAAATGTACTTTTAGGTATGAAACCGAGGAGTGACAGCATTAATGGTTACACCGTTGCAATCCTGACAGTGTGCTGAAGATGCCCAGCACATGCTTTTCCTCCTGGCTCTTCGGCTTTGGGAGCAGACGGCAACCGTTCGTGCTCTACTCACTGTGCTGCTGGGCAGCCGAGAGCAAGCGCCGAAGAGGGTGCATTCAAATGTACCTTTAGGTATGAAACCGAGGAGCGACAGCAATGATGGTGACACCATTGCAAGGCTGACTGTGTGCTGAAGATGCCCAGCACATGCTTTCACTCCTGGCTCTTCGGCTCTGGGAGCAGAGGCCAGACGTTCGTGCACTAATCGCTATGCCCCTGGGCAGCCGAGAACAAGCTTTGGAGAGGTTGCACTCAAATGGACTTTTAAGTATGAAACCGAGGAGCGACAGCAATGATTGTGACACCGTTGCAAAGCTGACTGTGTGCTGAAGATGCCCAGCACATGCTTTCCCTCCTGGCTCTTCGGCTCTGGGAGCAGAGGCCAGACGTTCGTGCTCTAATCGCTGTGCCCCTGGGCAGCTCAGAGCATGCTCCGGAGGGGTTGCATTCAAATGGACTTTTAGGTATGAAACCGAAGAGCGACAGCAATGATGGTGGCACCGTTGCAAAGCTGAGTGTGTGCTGAAGATGCCCAGCACATGCTTTCCCTCCTGGCTCTTCGGCTCTGGGAGCAGAGGCCAGACGTTCGTGCACTAATCGCTGTGCCCCTGGGCAGCTGAGAAGCAGCTTTGGAGAGGTTGCATTCAAATGTATTTTTAGGTATGAAAGCGAAGAGTGACAGCAATAATGGTGACACCGTTGCAATCGTGACTGTGTGCTGAAGATGCCCAGCACATGCTTTCCCTCCTGGCTCTTCGACTGTGGGAGCAGACGGCAACCGTTCGTGCTCTACTCACTGTGCTGCTGGGCAGCCGAGAGCACGCTCCGAAGAGGGTGCATTCAAATGGACCTTTAGGTATGAAACCGAGGAGTGACAGCATTAATGGTTACACCGTTGCAATCCTGACAGTGTGCTGAAGATGCCCAGCACATGCTTTCCCTCCTGGCTCTTCGGCTCTGGGAGCAGAGGACAGAAGTTTGTGCACTAATAGCTGTGCCCCTGGGCAGCCGAGAGCAAGCTTTGGAGAGGTTGCATTCAAATGGACTTTTAGGCATGAAACCGAGGAGCGACAGCAATGATGGTGACACCGTTGCAAAGCTGACTGTGTGCTGAAGATGCCCAGCACATGCTTTCCCTCCTGCCTCTTCGGCTCTGGGAGCAGAGGCCAGACTTTCATTCTCTAATCGCTGTGCCCCCTGGCAGCCGAGAGCAAGCTCCGGAGAAGTTGGATTCTAATGAACTTCTAGGTATGAAAAGGAGGAGCGACAGCAATGATATATTTAATACACATATTTAATACACTATTTACATATTCAATACACTCCAGCTCAGTTTAATTCAGACCAGTCCAATTTTACCCAGTCCAGCTCAATATAATTCCAGTCTAGCTCACTTCAACTCAGTCCAGACCAGTTTAACCCAGTCCAGAACAGTTTAATCCAGTCCAGCTCAGTTTGATCCAGCCCAGCCCCGTTTAACCCAGTCCAGCCCAGTTTAATCCAGTCCAGCCCAGTTTAACCCAGCCCAACCCAGTTTAACCCAGTCCTTCCCACTTTGATCCAGCCCAGCCCAGTTTAACCCAGTCCAGCTCAGTTAAATCCCGCCCAGCCCTCTTTAACCCTGTCCAGCCCAGTTTAACCCAGCCCCGACAAGTTTAACCCAGTCCTGCCCAGTTCAATTCAGTCAGGCCAGTTTAACCCTAACCTGCCTCGTTTAATTTAGTCCAGCCCCGTTAAACCCAGTCCAGACCACTTTAATTCAGTCCAGCCCTGTTTAATCCAGTCCGACTCAGTTTAACCAAGTCCAGCTCAGTTTAACGCAGTCCAGCCATGTTTAATCAAGTCCAGCCCACTTGAATGCACCTCAGGTCAGTTTAATCCAGTCCAGCACCGTTTAATCCAGTCCAGAACAGTTCATACTTGTCCAGCCCAGTTTAATCCAGTCCAGCTCAGTTTAACCCAGTCCAGACCAGTTTAATACACTCCGGCTCAGTTTAATCCAGTCCAGCCCAGTATAACCCAGTCCAGCCCAGTTTAATCCTGTCCAGCTCAGTTTAACCCACTCAAGCCCCGTTTAACCCAGTCCATCTCAGTTTAACCCAGTCCAGCTCAGTTTAACACAGTCCAGCCCAGTATAACCCAGTCCAGCACAGTTTAACCGAGTCCAGCCCAGTTTAATCCTGTCCAGCTCAGTTTAATCCACTCAGCCCCGTTTAACCCAGTCCAGCTCAGTTTAACCTAGTCCAGCTCAGTTTAACCCAGTCCAGCTCAATTTAATCCAGTTCAGACCAGTTTAACCCAGTCCAGAAGAGTTCAGTCCAGCCCAGTCCAGTTTAACCCAATCCAGACATATTTGATACAGTCCAGCCGTGTTTAACCCAGTTCAACCCAGTTTAATCCAGTCCAGCTCAGTTTCATCCAGATCCCAGCCCAGTTTAGTTCACTCCAGCCCAGTTTAACCCAGTCCACCCCACTCTAATCCAGTCCATCTCAGTTTAAACTTGTCCACCCCCGTTTAATCCACTCCAGCTCAATATAATCCAGAACAGACCAGTTTAGCCCAGTCCAGAACAGTTCAATCCAGCCCAGCCCAGTTTAACCCAGTACAGCCATATTTAATACACTCCAGCTCAATATAATCCAGAACAGCCCAGTTAGACCCAGTCAAGCCCAGTTTAATCCAGTCCAGCTCGCTTAGACCCAGTCAAGCCCAGTTTAATCCAGTCCAGCTCACTTAGATCCAGCCCAGCCCAGTTCAGTTCACTCCAGCACAGTTTAACCCAGTCCAGCCCAGTTTAATCCAGTCCGGCTCAATTTAACCCAGTCCAGCCTAGTTTAACCCAGGCCAGACCAGTTTATTCCAGTCCAGAACAGATCAATCCAGCCCAGCCCACTTTATCCCAGTCCAGCCATATTTAAGACACTCCAGCTCAGTGTAACACTCCAGACCAGTCCAGCCCAATATAATTCCAGTCCAGCTCAGTTTAACCCAGTCCAGAACAGTTTAATTCAGTCCAGAACAGTTCAATCCAGCCCACTTTAACCCAGTCCAGCCATATTTAATACACTCCAGCTCAGTATAATCCGGAACAGCCCAGTTTAACCCAGTGCAGCCCAGTTTAATCCAGTCCAGCTCGGTTTGATCCAGCCCAACCCAGTTTAACCCAGTCCAGCTCAGTTTTATCCAGTCCAGCTAAGTTTAATCAAACCCATCCCAGTTTAACACAGTCCAGCCTAATTTTACCCTGTCCAAACCAGTTTAATCCAGTCCAGCTCAGTTTGATCCTGCCCAGCCCAGGTTAGTTCACTCCAGCCCAGTTTAACCCAGTCCAGCCCAGGTCAATCCAGTCCAGCTCAGTTCAATCCAGCCCAGCCCAGGTTAGTTCACTCAAGCACAGTTTAAGCCAGTCCAGCCCAGTTTAACCCAGTCCAGTCCAGTTTAATCCAGTCTGGCTCAGTTTAACCCAGCCCAGCCCAGTTTAACCCAGTCCAGTCCAGTTTAATCTAGTCCGGCTCAGTTTAACCCAGTCCAGCCCTGTTTAATCCAATCCAACCCAATTTAACCCGGTCTAGCCCATTTTAATCTAGTCCAGCCCACTTTAATCAAGTCCAGCTCAGTTTAACCCCATCCAGCCCAGTTTAATACAGCGTTAGGGTTAGGTCTAGTTTAGCCTAGCCTGCCTTAGATTACCCTAGCCTATTCTAGCACCGCCTGGGTTAGATTAGATTAGGGGGTTAGGTTTTGGATTAGGATTATGGTTAGGATTAGGGTAAGAGTTAGGGTCAGATTATTCTGGGCCGGATGAACCCTGGCTAGATTATCCCGGGTCAGATTATCCCGGGTCAGATTATCCCGTGCCAGATTATCCCGGGTCAGATTATCCCGTGCCAGATTATCCCGGGTCAGATTATCCCGGGTCAGATTATCCCGCGCCAGATTATCCCGGGTCAGATTATCCCGGGTCAGATTAGATTAGCAAACTTAGACTCCATTGAAATGCTAAATGGCTCTTCGGCTGTCGGAGCAGAGGCCAAAAGAGCGTGCTCTACACACTGTGCTGCTGAGCAGCCGAGAGCAAGCTCCGGAGAGGGTGCATTCAAATGCACTTTTAGGTATGAAATCGAGGAGCGACAGCAATGATGGTGACACCCTTGCAAAGCTGACTGTGTGCTGAAGATGCCCAGCACATGCTTTCCCTCCTGGCTCTTCGGCTCTGGGAGCAGAGAACAGACGTTCGTGCTCTACTCACTGTGCTCCTGGGCAGCCAAGAGCAACCACCAGAGAAGTTAGATACAAATGGACTTCTAGGTATGAAAGTGAGGAGCGACAGCAATGATGGAGGCACCGTTGCAAAGCTGACTGTGTGCTGAATATTCTGAACACCAGCTTTCACTCCTGGCTCTTCGGCTCTGGGAGCTGAGACCAAACGTTCGTGCCATACTCACTGTGCTGCTGGGCAGCCGAGAGCAAGCTCCGGAGAGGGTGCATTCAAATGAACTTTAAGGTATGAAACCGAGGAGCGACAGCAAAGATGGTGACACCGTTGCAAAGCTGACTGTGTGCTGAATATGCCCAGCACATGCTTTCCCTCCTGGCTCTTCGGCTCTGGGAGCAGAGGCCAGACGTTCGTGCTCTACTCACTGTGCTGCTGGGCAGCCAAGAGCAACCACCAGAGAAGTTGGATTCAAATGAACTTCTAGGTATGAAAGTGAGGAGCGACAGCAATGACGGAGGCACCGTTGGAAAGCTGACAGTGTGCTGAAGATGCCCAGCACATGTTTTCCCTCCAGGCTCTTCGACTCTGGGAGCAGAGGCCAGACGTTCGTGCACTAATCGCTGTGCCCCTGGGCAGCCAAGAACAAGTTTTGCAGAGGTTGCATTCAAATGGACTTTTAGGTATGAAACCGAGGAGTGACAGCAATGATGGTGACACCGTTCCAAAGCTGACTGTGTGCTGAAGATGCCCAGCACATGCTTTCCCTCCTGGCTCTTCGACTCTGGGTGCAGAGCCCAGATGTTTGTGCTCTACTCGCTGTGCTGCTGGGCAGCCGAGAGAAGTCTCCGGAGAAGTTGCATTCAAATGGACTTTTAGGTATGAAACCGAGGAGCGACAGCAATGATGGAGGCACCGTTGCAAAGCTGACTGTGTGCTGAATATGCCCAGGCCATGCTTTCCCTCCTGGCTCCTCGGCTCTGGGAGCAGAGGCCAGACGTTCGTGTTCTACTCACTGTGCTGCTGGGCAGCCGAGAGCAAGCTCCGAAGAGGGTGCATTCAAATGGACTTTTAGGTATGAAACCGAGGAGCGACAGCAATGATGGTGACACTGTTACAAAGCTGACTGTGTGCTGAAGATGACCAGCACATGTTTTCCCTCATGATTCATTCGCTGTGGAAGTGTCCAGAAGTTTGTGCTCTACCCGCTGTGCTCCTCGGCAGCCGGGAGTAGACTCCGGAGAAGTTGCATTCAAACAAACTTTTAGGTATGAAACCGAGGAGCGACAGCAATGATGGAGGCACCGTTGCAAAGCTGACTATATGCTGAAGATGCCCAGCACATGCTTTCCCTCCTGGCTCTTCGGCTCTGGGTGCAGAGGCCAGACGTTCGTGCTCTACTGACTGTGCTGCTGGGCAGCCAAGAGCAACCACCAGAGAAGTTGGATTCAAATGGACTTCTAGATATGAAATTGAAGAGCGACAGCAATGATGGAGGCACCGTTGCAAAGCTGACTTTGTGCTGAAGATTCTGAACACCAGCTTTCCCTCCTGGCTCTTCGGCTCTGGGAGCAGAGACCAGAAGTTTGTGCTCTAAACACTGCGCCCCTGGGCACCCAAAAACAAGCTTTGCTGAGGTTGCATTCAAATGGACTTTTAGGTATGAAACCGAGGAGCGACGACAGCAATGATGGTGACACCGTTGCAAAGCTGACTGTGTGCTGAAGATGCCCAGCACATGCTTTCCATCCTGCCTCTTCGGCTCTGAGAGCAGAGGCCAGACGTTTGTGCACTAATCGCTCTGCCCCTGGGCAGCCGAAAACAAGCTTTGCAGAGGTTGCATTCAAATGGACTTTTAGGTATGAAACCGAGGAGCGACAGAAATGATGGTGACACCGTTGCAAAGCTGACTGTGTGCTGAAGATGCCCAGCACATGCTTTCCTTCCTGGCTCTTCGGCTCTGGGAGCAGAGAACAGACATTTATGCACTAATCGCTGTGCCCCTGGGCAGCCGAGAGCAAGCTTTGGAGAGGTTGCATTCAAATGGAATTTTAGGTATGAAACCGAGGAGCGACAACAATGATGGTGACACCGTTGCAAAGCTGACTGTGTGCTGAAGATGCCCAGCACATGCTTTCCCTCCTGGCTCTTCGGCTCTGGGAGCAGAGACCAAACGTTCGTGCTCTACAAGTGTGCTGCTGGGCTCCCAAGAGCAACAACCGGAGAAGTTGGATTCAAATGAACTTCTAGGTATGAAAGTGAGGAGCGACAGCAATGATGGAGGCACTGTTGCAAAGCTGAATGTGAGCTGAACATTCCCAGCACATGCTTTCCCTCCTGGCTCTTCGACTCGGGGAGCAGAGGCCAGACGTTCGTGCACTAATCACTCTGCCCCTGGGCTGCTGAAAACAAGCTTTGGAGAGGTTGTATTCAAATGGAATTTTGGGTATGAAACCGAGGAGCGACAACAAGGATGGTAACACCGTTGCAAAGCTGAATGTGTGCTGAAGATGCCCAGCACATGCTTTCCCTCCTGGCTCTTCGGCTCTGGGAGCAGAGGACAGACGTTCGTGCATTAATCGCTGTGCCCCTGGGCAGCTGAGAGCCGACTCTGGAGAAGTTGCATTCAAATGGACTTTTAGGTATGAAACCGAGGAGCGACAGCAATGATGGAGGCACCGTTGCAAAGCTGACTGTGTGCTGAAGATGACCAGGATATGCTTTCCCTCCTGGCTCTTCGCCTCTGGGAGCAGAGGCCAGATGTTCATGCTCTACTGACTGTGCTGCGGGGCAGTCAAGAGCAACCTGCAGAGAACCTGGATTCAAATGAACTTCTAGGTATGAAACGGAGGAGCGACAGCAATGACGGAGGCACTGTTGCAAAGCTGACTGTGTGCTGAAGATGCCCAGCACATGCTTTCCCTCCTGGCTCTTCGGCTCTGGGAGCAGAGGACAGACGTTCGTGCACTAATCGCTGTGCCCCAGGGCAGCCGAGAGCCGACTCTGGAGAAGTTGCATTCAAATGGACTTTTAGGTATGAAACCGAGGAGCGACAGCAATGATGGAGGCACCATTGCAAAGCTGACTGTGTGCTGAATATACTGAGCACCAGCTTTCCCTCCTGGCTCTTCGGCTCTGGGAGCAGAGACCAAATGTTCGTGCCAAGCACACTGTGCTGCTGGGCAGCCGAGAGCAAGCTCCGGAGAGGGTGCATTCAAATGCACTTTTACGTATGAAATTGAGGAGCGACAGCAATGATGGTGACACCGTTGCAAAGCTGACTGTGTGCTGAAGATGCCCAGCGCATGTTTTCCCTCCTGGCCCTTCGGCTCTGGGAGGAGAGGACAGACGTTCGTGCACTAATCGTTGTGCCCCTGGGCAGCCGAGAACAAGCTTTGCAGAGGTTGCTTTCAAATGGACTTTTACGTATGGAACCAAGGAGCGACAGCAATGATGGTGACACTGTTGCAAAGCTGACTGTGTGCGGAATATTCTGAGCACCAGCTTTCACTCCTGGCTCTTCGGCTCTGGGAGCACAGACCAAACGTTTGCGCAATACTCACTGTGCTGCTGGGCAGCCGAGAGCAAGCTCCAGAGAGGGTGCAATCAAATGCACTTTTAGGAATGAAACCGAGGAGCGACAGCAATGATGGTGACACCGTTGCAAAGCTGACTGTGTGCTGAAGATGCCCAGCACATGCTTTCCCTCCTGGCTCTTCGGCTGTGAGAGCAGAGGCCAGACGTTCGTGGACTAATCGCTCTGCCCCTGGGCAGCCGAAAACAAGCTTTGCAGAGGTTGCATTCAAATGGACTTTTAGGTATGAAACCGAGGAGCGACGGCAATGTTGGTGACAGCGTTGCAAAGCTGACTGTGTGCTGAAGATGCCCAACACATGCTTTCCCTCCTGGCTCTTCGGCTCTGGGAGCAGAGGCAAGACGTTCGTGCTCTACAAGTGTGCTGCTGGGCTGCCAGGACCAACCACCAGAGAAGTTGGATTCAAATGAACTTCTAGGTATGAAAGTGAGGAGCGACAGCAATGATGGAGGCACTATTGCAAAGCTGACTGTGAGCTGAAGTTTCCCAGAACATGCTTTCCCTCCTGGCTCTTCGACTCGGGGAGCAGAGGCCAGACGTTCGTGCACTAATCGCTCTGCCCCTGGGCAGCTGAGAACAAGCTTTGGAGAGGTTGTATTCAAATGGAATTTTGGGTATGAAACCGAGGAGCGACAGCAATGATGGTGACACCGTTGCAAAGCTGACTGTGTGCTGAAGATGCCCAGCACATGCTTTCCCTCCTGGCTCTTCGGCTGTGAGAGCAGAGGCCAGTCGCTCGTGCACTAATCGCTCTGCCCCTGGGCAGCCGAAAACAAGCTTTGCAGAGGTTGCATTCAAATGGACTTTTAGTCATGAAACCGAGGAGCGACAGCAATGGTGGTGACACCATTGCAAAGCTGACTGTGTGCTGAAGATGCCCAGCACAAGCTTTCCCTCCTGGCTCTTCGACTCGGGGAGCAGAGGCCAGACGTTTGTGCACTAATCGCTGTGCCCCTGGGCAGCCGGGAACAAGATTTGGAGAACCTGCATTCAAAAGGACTTTTACGGATCAAACCGAAGAGCGACAGCAATGATGGTGACACCGCTGCAGAGCTGACTGCGGAAGATGCCCAGCACATGCTTTCCCTCCTGCCTCTCCGGCTCTGGGAGCAGAGGCCAGATGTTCGTGCTCTACTGACTGTGCTGCTGGGCAGTCAAGAGCAACCACCAGAGAAGCTGGATTCAAATGAACTTCTAGGTATGAAAGTGAGGAGCGACAGCAATGATGGAGGCCCTGTTGCAAAGCTGACTGTGTGCTGAAGATGCCCAGCACATGCTTTCCCTCCTGGCTCTTCGACTCTGGGAGCAGAGGCCAGACGATCGTGCACTAATCGCTCTGCCCCTGGGCAGCAGAGAACAAGCTTTGGAGAGGTTGCATTCAACTGGAATTTTAGGTATGAAACCGAGGAGCGACAGCAATGATGGTGACACCATTGCAAAGCTGAGTGTGTGCTGATTATTCTGAGCACCAGCTTTCCCTCCTGGCTCTTTGGCTCTGGGAGCACAGACCAAACGTTCGTGCCATGCGCACTGTGCTGCTGGGCAGCCGAGAGCAAGCTCCAGAGAGGGTGCATTCAAATGAACTTTTAGTTATGAAATTGAGGAGCCACAGCAATGATGGTGACACCGTTGCAAAGCTGACTGTGTGCTGAAGATGCCCAGCACATGCTTTCCCTCCTGGCCCTTCGGTTCAGGGAGCAGAGGTCAGACGTTCCTGAACTAATCGCTGCGCCCCTAGGCAGCCGAGAACAAGCTTTTCAGAGGTTGCATTCAAATGGACTTTTAGGTATAAAACCGAGGAGCGACAGAAATGATGGTGACACCGTTGCAAAGCTGACTGTGAGCTGAAGATGCCCAGCACATGCTTTCCCTCCTGGCTCTTCGGCTCTGAGAGCAGAGGCCAGACGTTCATGCACTAACCGCTCTGCCCCTGGGCAGCCGAGAACAAGCTTTGCAGAGGTTGCGTTCAAATGGACTTTTAGGTATGAAACCGAGGAGCGACAGCAATGATGGTGACACCCTTGCAAAGCTGACTGTGTGCTGACGATGCCCAGCACATGCTTTCCCTCCTGCCTCTTCGGCTCTGGGAGCAGAGGACAGACGTTTGTGCACTAATCGCTGTGCCCCTGGGCAGCCGAGAGCAAGCTTTGGAGAGGTTGCATTCAAATGGAATTTTACGTATGAAACCGAGGAGCGACAGCAAGGACAGAGGCACTGTTGCAAAGCTGATTGTGTGCTGAAGACGCCCAGCACATGCTTTCCCTCCTGGCTCTTCGGCTGTGAGAGCAGAGGCCAGACGTTCGTGCACTAATCGCTCTGCCCCTGGGCAGCCGAAAACAAGCTTTGCAGAGGTTGCATTCAAATGGACTTTTAGGTATGAAACCGTGGAGCGACAGCAATGATGGTGACACCGTTGCAAAGCTGACTGTGTGCTGAAGATGCCCAGCACATGCTTTCCCTCCTGGCTCTTCGGCTCTGGGAGCAGAGGCCAGACGTTCGTGCTCTAATCGCTGTGCCCCTGGGCAGCTCAGAGCAAGCTTTGGAGAGGTTGCATTCAAATGGACTTTTCGGTATGAAACTGAAGAGCGACAGCAATGACGGTGACACTGTTGCAAAGCTGAGTGTGTGCTGAAGATGCCCAGCACATGCTTTCCCTCCTGGCTCTTCGGTTTTGGGGGCAGAGGCCAGATGTTCGTGCACTATTCCCTGTGCCCCTGGTCAGCCGAGAAAAAGCTTTGGAGAGGTTGCACACAAATGGACTTTTAGGTATGAAACCGAGGAGCGACAGCAATGATGGTGATACGGTTGCAAAGCTGACTGTGTGCTGAAGATGCCCAGCACATGCTTTCCCTCCTGCCTCTTCGGCTCTGGGAGCAGAGGCCAGACGTTCGTGCTCTAATCGCTGTGCCCCTGGGCAGCTCAGAGCAAGCTCCGGAGGGGTTGCATTCAAATGGACTTTTAGGTATGAAACTGAAGAGCGACAGCAATGACGGTGACACTGTTGCAAAGCTGAGTGTGTGCTGAAGATGCCCAGCACATGCTTTCCCTCCTGGCTCTTCGGTTTTGGGGGCAGAGGCCAGATGTTCGTGCACTACTCCCTGTGCCCCTGGGCAGCCGAGAACAAGCTTTGGATAGGTTGCACACAAATGGACTTTTAGGTATGAAACCGAGGAGCGACAGCAATGATGGTGATACGGTTGCAAAGCTAACAGTGTGCTGAAGATGCCCAGCACATGCTTTCCCTCCTGGCTCTTCGGCTCTGGGAGCAGAGGCCAGACGTTCGTGCTCTAATCGCTGTGCCCCTTGGCAGCTCAGAGCAAGCTAAGGAGAGGTTGCATTCAAATGGACTTTTAGGTATGAAACCGAAGAGCGACAGCAATGATGGTGACACCGTTGCAAAGCTGACTGTGTGCTGAAGATGCCCAGCACATGCTTTCCCTCCTGGCTCTTCGGTTCTTGGAGAAGAGGCCAGACGTTCGTGCTCTAGTCGCTGTGCCCCGGGGCAGCTGAGAAGCAGCTTTAGAGAGGTTACATTCAAATGTACTTTTAGGTATGAAACCAAGGAGTGACAGCAATAATGGTGACACCGTTGCAATCCTGACAGTGTGCTGAAGATGCCCAGCACATGATTTCCCTCCTGGCTCTTCAGCTCTGGGAGCAGACGGCAACCCTTCGTGCTCTACTCACTGTGCTGCTGGGCATCCGAGAGCACGCTCCGAAGAGGGTGCATTCAAATGGACCTTTAGGTATGAAACCGAGGAGCGACAGCAATGATGGTGACACCGTTGCAAAGCTGACTGTGTGCTGAAGATGCCCAGCACATGATTTCCCTCCTGGCTCTTCGGCTCTGGGAGCAGAGGCCAGACGTTCGTGCACTAATCGCTGTGCCCCTGGGCAGCCGAGAAAAAGCTTTGGAGACGTTGTATTCAAATGGATTTTTAGGTATGAAACCGAGGATCGACAGCAATGATGGTGACATGGTTGCAAAGCTGACTGTGTGCTGAAGATGCCCAGCACATGATTTCCCTCCTGGCTCTTCGGCTCTGGGAGCAGAGGCCAGACGTTCCTGCACTAATCGCTGTGACCCTGGGCGGCCTAGAACAAGCTTTGGAGAGGTTGCACTCAAATGGACTTTTAAGAATGAAACCGAGGAGCGACAGCAATGATGGTGACACCGTTGCAATCGTGACTGTGTGCTGAAGATGCCCAGCACATGCTTTCCCTCCTGGCTCTTCGGCTCTGGGAGCAGAGGCCAGACGTTTGTGCTCTAGTCGCTGTGCCCCGGGGCAGCTGAGAAGCAGCTTTGGAGAGGTTGCATTCAAATGTACTTTTAGGTATGAAACCGAGGAGTGACAGCAATAATGGTGACACCGTTGCAATCCTGACTGTGTGCTCAAGATGCCCAGCACATGCTTTCCCTCCTGGCTCTTCGGTTCTGGGAGCAGAGGTCAGACGTTCGTGCACTAATCGCTCTGCCCCTGTGTAGCTGAGAAGCAGCTTTGGAGAGGTTGCATTCAAATGTACTTTTAGGTATGAAACCGAGGAGTGACAGCATTAATGGTTACACCGTTGCAATCCTGACAGTGTGCTGAAGATGCCCAGCACATGCTTTCCCTCCTGGCTCTTCGACTGTGGGAGCAGACGGCAACCGTTCGTGCTCTACTCACTGTGCTGCTGGGCAGCCGAGGGCAAGCGCCGAAGAGGGTGCATTCAAATGGACCTTTAGGTATGAAACCAAGGAGCGACAGCAATGATGGTGACACCATTGCAAAGCTGACTGTGTGCTGAAGATGCCCAGGACATGCTTTCACTCCTGGCTCTTCAGCTCTGGGAGCAGAGGCCAGACGTTCGTGCACTAATCGCTGTGCCCCTGGGCAGCCGAGAACATGCTTTGGAGAGCTTGCATTCAAATGGACTTTTAAGTATGAAACCGAGGAGCGCCAGCAATGATGGTGACACCGTTGCAAAGCTGACTGTGTACTGAAGATGCCCAGCACATGCTTTCCCTCCTGGCTCTTCGGCTCTGGGAGCAGAGGCCAGACGTTCGTGCTCTAGTCGCTGTGCCCCGGGGCAGCTGAGAAGCAGCTTTGGAGAGGTTGCATTCAAATGTACTTTTAGGTATGAAACCGAGGAGTGACAGCAATAATGGTGACACCGTTGCAATCCTGACTGTGTGCTGAAGATGCCTAGCACATGCTTTCACTCCTGGCTCTTCGGCTCTGGGAGCAGAGGCCAGACGTTCGTGCACAAATCGCTGTGCCCCTGGGCAGCCGAGAACAAGCTTTGGAGAGGTTGCACACAAATGGACTTTTAGGTATGAAACCGAGGAGCGACAGCAATGATGGTGATATGGTCGCAAAGCTGACTGTGAGCTGAAGATGCCCAGCACATGCTTTCCCTCCTGGCTCTTCGGCTCTGGAAGCAGAGGCAAGACGTTCGTGCACTAATCCCTGTGCCCCTGGGCACCCAAGAACAAGCTTTGGAGACGTTGCATTCAAATGGATTTTTAGGTATGAAACCGAGGAGCGACAGCAATGATGGTGACATGGTTGCAAAGCTGACTGTGTGCTGAAGATGCCCAGCACATGATTTCCCTCCTGGCTCTTCGGCTCTGGGAGCAGAGGCCAGACGTTCGTGCTCTAATCGCTGTGCCCCTCGGCAGCTCAGAGCAAGCTCCGGAGAGGTTGCATTCAAATGGACTTTTAGGTATGAAACCGAAGAGCGACAGCAATGATGGTGACACCGTTGCAAAGCTGAGTGTGTGCTGAAGATGCCCAGCACATGCTTTCCTTCGTGGCTCTTCGGTTCTGGGAGCAGAGGCCAGACGTTCGTGCTCTAGTCGCTGTGCCCCGGGGCAGCCGAGAAGCAGCTTTGGAGAGGTTGCATTCAAATGTACTTTTAAGTATGAAACCGAGGAGTGACAGCAATAATGGTGACACCGTTGCAATCCTGACAGTGTGCTGAAGATGCCCAGCACATGCTTTCCCTCCTGGCTCTTCGACTGTGGGAGCAGACGGCAACCGTTCGTGCTCTACTCACTGTGCTGCTGGGCAGCCGAGAGCACGCTCCGAAGAGGGTGCATTCAAATGGACCTTTAGGTATGAAAGCGAGGAGCGACAGCAATGATGGTGACACCGTTGCAAAGCTGACTGTGTGCTGAAGATGCCCAGCACATGCTTTCCCTCCTGGCTCTTCGGCTCTGGGAGCAGAGGCCAGACGTTCGTGCTCTAACCGCTGTGCCCCTCGGCAGCTCAGAGCAAGCTCCGGAGAGGTCGCATTCAAATGGACCTTTAGGTAAGAAAGCGAGGAGCGACAGCAATGATGGTGACACCGTTGCAAAGCTGACTGTGTGCTGAAGATGCCCAGGACATGCTTTCCCTCCTGGCTCTTCGGCTCTGGGAGAAGAGGCCAGACGTTCGTGCTCTAGTGGCTGTGCCCCGGGGCAGCTGAGAAGCAGCTTTGGAGAGGTTGCATTCAAATGTACTTTTAGGTATGAAACCGAGGAGTGACAGCAATAATGGTGACACCGTTGCAATCCTGACAGTGTGCTGAAGATGCCCAGCACATTCTTTCACTCCTGGCTCTTCGGCTCTGGGAGCAGAGGCCAGACGTTCGTGCACTAATCGCTGTGCCCCTGGGCAGCCGAGAACAAGCTTTGGAGAGGTTGCACACAAATGGACTTTTAGGTATGAAACCGAGGAGCGACAGCAATGATGGTGATATGGTTGCAAAGCTGACTGTGTGCTGAAGATGCCCAGCACATGTTTTCCTTCCTGGCTCTTCGGCTCTGGGAGCAGAGGCAAGACGTTCGTGCACTAATCGCTGTGCCCCTGGGCAGCCGAGAACAAGCTTTGGAGACGTTGCATTCAAATGGATTTTTAGGTATGAAACCGAGGAGCGACAGCAATGATGGAGACATGGTTGCAAAGCTGACTGTGTGCTGAAGATGCCCAGCACATGATTTCCCTCCTGGCTCTTCGGTTCTGGGAGCAGACGGCAACCTTTCGTGCTCTACTCACTGTGCTGCTGGGCAGCCGAGAGCAAGCGCCGAAGAGGGTGCATTCAAATGGACCTTTAGGTATGAAACCGAGGAGCGACAGCAATGATGGTGACACCGTTGCAAAGCTGACTGTGTGCTGAAGATGCCCAGCACATGCTTTCCCTCCTGGCTCTTCGGATCTGGGAGCAGAGGCCAGACGTTTGTGCTCTAGTCGCTGTGCCCCTGGGCAGCTCAGAGCAAGCTGCGGAGAGGTTGCATTCAAATGGACTTTTAGGTATGAAACCGAGGAGCGACAGCAATGATGGTGATATGGTTGCAAAGCTGACTGTGTTCTGAAGATGCCCAGCACATGCTTTCCCTCCTGCCTCTTCGGCTCTGGGAGCAGAGGCAAGACGTTCGTGCACTAATCCCTCTGCCCCTGAGCAGCCGAGAACAAGCTTTGGAGACGTTGCATTCAAATGGATTTTTAGGTATGAAACCGAGGAGCGACAGCAATGATGGCGACATGGTTGCAAAGCTGACTGTGTGCTGAAGATGCCCAGCACATGATTTCCCTCCTGGCTCTTCGGCTCTGGGAGCAGAGGCCAGACGTTCGGGCTCTAATGGCTGTGCCCCTCGGCAGCTCAGAGCAAGCTCCGGAGAGGTTGCATTCAAATGGAATTTTAGGTATGAAACCGAAGAGCGACAGCAATGATGGTGACACCGTTGCAAAGCTGAGTGTGTGCTGAAGATGCCCAGCACATGCTTTCCCTCCTGGCTCTTCGGTTCTGGGAGCAGAGGCCAGACATTCGTGCTCTAGTCGCTGTGGCCCGGGGCAGCTGAGAAGCAGCTTTGGAGAGGTTGCATTCAAATGTACTTTCAGGTATGAAACCGAGGAGTGACAGCAATAATGGTGACACCGTTGCAATCCTGACAGTGTGCTGAAGATGCCCAGCACATGATTTCCCTCCTGGCTCTTCGACTGTGGGAGCAGACGGCAACCCTTCGTCCTCTACTCACTGTGCTGCTGGGCAGCCGAGAGCACGCTCCGAAGAGGGTGCATTCAAATGGACCTTTAGGTATGAAACCGAGGAGCGACAGCAATGATGGTGACCCCGTTGCAAAGCTGACTGTGTGCTGAAGATGCCCAGCACATGCTGTCACTCCTGGCTCTTCGGCTCTGGGAGCAGAGGCAAGACGTTCGTGCACTAATCCCTGTGCCCCTGGGCAGCCGAGAACAAGCTTTGGAGACGTTGCATTCAAATGGATTTTTAGGTATGAAACAGAGGAGCGACAGCAATGATGGTGACATGGTTGCAAAGCTGATTGTGTGCTGAAGATGCCCAGCACATGCTTTCCCTCCTGGCTCATCGGCTCTGGGAGCAGAGGCCAGACGTTCCTGCACTAATCGCTGTGCCCCTGGTCAGCCAAGAGCACGCTTTGGAGAGGTTGCACTTAAATGGACTTTTAAGTATGAAACCGAGGAGCGAGAGCAATGATGGTGACACCGTTGCAAAGCTGACTGTGTGCTGAAGATGCCCAGCACATGCTTTCCCTCCTGCCTCTTCGGCTCTGGGAGCAGAGGCCAGAAGTTCGTGCTCTAATCGCTGTGCCCCTGGGCAGCTCAGAGCAAGCTCCGGAGAGGTTGCATTCAAATGGACTTTTAGGTATGAAACCGAAGAGCGACAGCAATGATGGTGAAACCGTTGCAAAGCTCAGTGTGTGCTGAAGATGCCCAGCACATGCTTTCCCTCCTGGCTCTTCGGCTCTGGGAGCAGAGGCCAGACGTTCGTGCTCTAGTCGCTGTGCACCGGAGCAGCTGAGAAGCAGCTTTGGAGAGGATGCATTCAAATGTACTTTTAGGTATGAAACCGAGGAGTGACAGCAATAATGGTGACACCGTTGCAATCCTGACTGTGTGCTGAAGATGCCCAGCATATGCTTTCCCTCATGGCTCTTCGGCTCTGAGTGCAGAGGCCAGACGTTCGCGCTCTACTGATTGTGCTGCTGGGCAGCAAAAAGCAACGTGCAGAGAAGTTGGATTCAAATGAACTTCTAGGTATGGAAGTGGGGAGCGACAGCAATGATGGTGACACCGTTGCAATCCTGACAGTGTGCTGAAGATGCCCAGCACATGCTTTCCCTCCTGGCTCTTCGGCTCTGGGAGCAGAGGCCAGACGTTCGTGCACTAATCGCTATGCCCCTGGGCCGCCGAGAACAAGCTTTGCAGAGGTTGCACTCAAATGGACTTTTAGGTATGAAACCGAGGAGCGACAGCAATGATGGTGACATGGTTGCAAAGCTGACTGTGTGCTGAAGATGCCCAGCACATGCTTTCCCTCCTGGCTCTTCGGCTCTGGGAGCAGAGGTCAGACGTTCGTGCACTAATAGCTCTGCCCCAGGGCAGCCGAGAAAAAGCTCCGAAGAGGGTGCATTCAAATGGATTTTTAGGTATGAAACCGAGGAGCGACAGCAATGATGGTGACATGGTTGCAAAGCTGACTGTGTGCTGAAGATGCCCAGCACATGCTTTCCCTCCTGGCTCTTCGGCTCTGGGAGCAGAGGTCAGACGTTCGTGCACTAATCGCTCTGCCCCTGGGCAGCTGAGAAGCAGCTTTGGAGAGGTTGCATACAAATGTGCTTTTAGGTATGAAACCGAGGAGTGACAGCAATAATGGTTACACCGTTGCAATCCTGACTGTGTGCTGAAGATGCCCAGCACATGCTTTCACTCCTGGCTCTTCGGCTCTGGGAGCAGAGGCAAGACGTTCGTGCACTAATCGCTGTGCCCCTGGGCAGCCGAGAAAAAGCTTTAGAGACGTTGCATTCAAATGGATTTTTAGGTATGAAACCGAGGAGTGACAGCAATAATGGTGACACCGTTGCAATCCTGACAGTGTGCTGAAGATGCCCAGCACATGCTTTCCCTCATGGCTCTTCGGCTCTGAGTGCAGAGGCCAGACGTTCGCGCTCCACTGACTGTGCTGCTGGGCAGCAAAAAGCAACGTGCAGAGAAGTTGAATTCAAATGAACTTCTAGGTATGGAAGTTAGGAGCGACAGCAATGATGGTGACACCGTTGCAATCCTGACAGTGTGCTGAAGATGCCCAGCACATGCTTTCCCTCCTGGCTCTTCGACTGTGGGAGCAGACGGCAACCGTTCGTGCTCTACTCACTGTGCTGCTGGGCAGCCGAGAGCACGCTCCGAAGAGGGTGCATTCAAATGGAACTTTAGGTATGAAACCGAGGAGCGACAGCAATGATGGTGACATGGTTGCAAAGCTGACTGTGTGCTGAAGATGCCCAGCACATGCTTTCCCTCCTGGCTCTTCGGCTCTGGGAGCAGAGGTCAGACGTTCGTGCACTAATAGCTCTGCCCCAGGGCAGCCGAGAAAAAGCTTTGGAGACGTTGCATTCAAATGGATTTTTAGGTATGAAACCGAGGAGCGACAGCAATGATGGTGACATGGTTGCAAAGCTGACTGTGTGCTGAAGATGACCAGCAGATGCTTTCCCTCCTGGCTCTTCGGCTCTGGGAGCAGAGGCCAGACGTTCGTGCACTAATCGCTGTGCCCCTGGGCAGCCGAGAACAAGCTTTTGAGAGGTTGCACTCAAATGGACTTTTAAGTATGAAACCGAGGAGCGCCAGCAATGATGGTGACACCGTTGCAATCCTGACAGTGTGCTGAAGATGCCCAGCACATGCTTTCCCTCATGGCTCTTCCGATCTGGGAGCAGAGGCCAGACGTTCGTGCTCTAGTCGCTGTGCCCCGGAGCAGCTGAGAAGCAGCTTTGGAGAGGATGCATTCAAATGTACTTTTAGGTATGAAACCGAGGAGTGACAGCAATAATGGTTACACCGTTGCAATCCTGACTGTGTGCTGAAGATGCCCAGCACATGCTTTCACTCCTGGCTCTTCGGCTCTGGGAGCAGAGGCAAGACGTTCGTGCACTAATCGCTGTGCCCCTGGGCAGCCGAGAACAAGCTTTGGAGAGGTTGCACTCAAATGGACTTTTAGGTATGAAACCGAGGAGTGACAGCAATAATGGTGACACCGTTGCAATCCTGACAGTGTGCTGAAGATGCCCAGCACATGCTTTCACTCCTGGCTCTTCGGCTCTGGGAGCAGAGGCAAGACGTTCGTGCACTAATCCCTGTGCCCCTGGGCAGCCGAGAAAAAGCTTTGGAGACGTTGCATTCAAATGGATTTTTAGGTATGAAACCGAGGAGCGACAGCAATGATGGTGACATGGTTGCAAAGCTGACTGTGTGCTGAAGATGCCCAGCACATGCTTTCCCTCCTGGCTCTTCCGCTCTGGGAGCAGAGGCCAGACGTTCGTGCACTAATCGCTGTGCCCCTGGGCAGCCGAGAACAAGCTTTGGAGAGGTTGCACTCAAATGGACTTTTAAGTATGAAACCGAGGAGTGACAGCAATAATGGTGACACCGTTGCAATCCTGACAGTGTGCTGAAGATGCCCAGCACATGCTTTCCCTCATGGCTCTTCGGCTCTGAGTGCAGAGGCCAGACGTTCGCGCTCCACTGACTGTGCTGCTGGGCAGCAAAAAGCAACGTGCAGAGAAGTTGGATTCAAATGAACTTCTAGGTATGGAAGTGAGGAGCGACAGCAATGATGGTGACACCGTTGCAATCCTGACAGTGTGCTGAAGATGCCCAGCACATGCTTTCCCTCCTGGCTCTTCGACTGTGGGAGCAGACGGCAACCGTTCGTGCTCTACTCACTGAGCTGCTGGGCAGCCGAGAGCACGCTCCGAAGAGGGTGCATTCAAATGGATTTTTAGGTATGAAACCGAGGAGCGACAGCAATGATGGTGACATGGTTGCAAAGCTGACTGTGTGCTGAAGATGCCCAGCACATGCTTTCCCTCCTGGCTCTTCGGCTCTGGGAGCAGAGGCCAGACGTTCGTGCCCTAATCGCTGTGCCCCTAGGCAGCCGAGAACAAGCTTTGGAGACGTTGCACTCAAATGGACTTTTAAGTATGAAACCGAGGAGCGACAGCAATGATGGTGATATGGTTGCAAAGCTGACTGTGTGCTGAAGATGCCCAGCACATGCTTTCCCTCCTGGCTCTTCGGCTCTGGGAGCAGAGGCCAGACGTTCGTGCCCTAATCGCTGTGCCCCTGGGCAGCCGAGAACAAGCTTTGGAGAGGTTGCACTCAAATGGTCTTTTAGGCATGAAACCGAGGAGCGCCAGCAATGATGGTGACACCGTTGCAAAGCTGACTGTGTGCTGAAGATGCCCAGCACATGCTTTCCCTCCTGGCTCTTCCGCTCTGGGAGCAGAGGCCAGACGTTCGTGCTCTAGTCGCTGTGCCCCGGAGCAGCTGAGAAGCAGCTTTGGAGAGGATGCATTCAAATGTACTTTTAGGTATGAAACCGAGGAGTGACAGCAATAATGGCGACACCGTTGCAATCCTGACAGTGTGCTGAAGATGCCCAGCACATGCTTTCCCTCCTGGCTCTTCGACTGTGGGAGCAGACGGCAACCGTTCGTGCTCTACTCACTGAGCTGCTGGGCAGCCGAGAGCACGCTCCGAAGAGGGTGCATTCAAATGGATTTTTAGGTATGAAACCGAGGAGCGACAGCAATGATGGTGACATGGTTGCAAAGCTGACTGTGTGCTGAAGATGCCCAGCACATGCTTTCCCTCCTGGCTCTTCGGCTCTGGGAGCAGAGGCCAGACGTTCGTGCACTAATCGCTATGCCCATGGGGAGCCGAGAACAAGCTTTGCAGAGGTTGCACTCAAATGGACTTTTAGGTATGAAACCGAGGAGCGACAGCAATGATGGTGACATGGTTGCAAAGCTGACTGTGTGCTGAAGATGCCCAGCACATGCTTTCCCCCCTGCCTCTTCGGCTCTGGGAGCAGAGGCCAGACGTTCGTGCTCTAATCGCTGTGCCCCTCGGCAGCTGAGAGCAAGCTCCGGAGAGGTTGCATTCAAATGGACTTTTAGGTATGAAACCGAGGAGCGGCAGCAATGATGGTGACACCGTTGCAAAGCTGAGTGTGTGCTGAAGATGCCCAGCACATGCTTTCCCTCCTGGCTCTTCGGCTCTGGGAGCAGAGGTCAGACGTTCGTGCACTAATCGCTCTGCCCCTGGGCAGCTGAGAAGCAGCTTTGGAGAGGTTGCATTCAAATGTGCTTTTAGGTATGAAACCGAGGAGTGACAGCAATAATGGTTACACCGTTGCAATCCTGACTGTGTGCTGAAGATGCCCAGCACATGCTTTCACTCCTGGCTCTTCGGCTCTGGGAGCAGAGGCAAGACGTTCGTGCACTAATCGCTGTGCCCCTGGGCAGCCGAGAAAAAGCTTTGGAGACGTTGCATTCAAATGGATTTTTAGGTATGAAACCGAGGAGCGACAGCAATGATGGTGACATGGTTGCAAAGCTGACTGTGTGCTGAAGATGCCCAGCACATGCTTTCCCTCCTGACTCTTCGGCTCTGGTAGCAGAGGCCAGACGTTTGTGCACTAATCGCTGTGCCCCTAGGCAGCCGAGAACAAGCTTTGGAGAGGTTGCACTCAAATGGACTTTTAAGTATGAAACCGAGGAGCGACAGCAATGATGGAGACATGGTTGCAAAGCTGACTGTGTGCTGAAGATGCCCAGCACATGCTTTCCCTCCTGGCTCTTCGGCTCTGGGAGCAGAGGCAAGACGTTCGTGCACTAATCCCTGTGCCCCTGGGCAGCCGAGAACAAGCTTTGGAGACGTTGCATTCAAATGGATTTTTAGGTATGAAACCGAGGAGCGACAGCAGTGATGGTGACATGGTTGCAAAGCTGACTGTGTGCTGAAGATGCCCAGCACATGCTTTCCCACCTGGCTCTTCGACTGTGGGAGCAGACGGCAACCGTTCGTGCTCTACTCACTGTGCTGCTGGGCAGCAGAGAGCACGCTCCGAAGAGGGTGCATTCAAATGGAACTTTAGGTATGAAACCGAGGAGCGACAGCAATGATGGTGACATGGTTGCAAAGCTGACTGTGTGCTGAAGATGCCCAGCACATGCTTTCCCTCCTGGCTCTTCGGCTCTGGGAGCAGAGGCCAGACGTTCGTGCACTAATTGCTATGCCCCTGGGCAGCCGAGAACAAGCTTTGCAGAGGTTGCACTCAAATGGATTTTTAGGTATGAAACCGAGGAGCGACAGCAATGATGGTGACATGGTTGCAAAGCTGACTGTGTGCTGAAGATGCCCAGCACATGCTTTCCCTCCTGGCTCTTCGGCTCTGGGAGCAGAGGCCAGACGTTCCTGCACTAATCGCTGTGCCCCTGGTCAGCCAAGAGCACGCTTTGGAGAGGTTGCACTTAAATGGACTTTTAAGTATGAAACCGAGGAGCGAGAGCAATGATGGTGACACCGTTGCAAAGCTGACTGTGTGGTGAAGATGACCAGCACATGCTTTCCCTCCTGCCTCTTCGGCTCTGGGAGCAGAGGCCAGACGTTCGTGCTCTAATCGCTGTTCCCCTGGGCAGCTCAGAGCAAGCTCCGGAGAGGTTGCATTCAAATGGACTTTTAGGTATGAAACCGAAGAGCGACAGCAATGATGGTGACACCGTTGCAAAGCTCAGTGTGTGCTGAATATGCCCAGCACATGCTTTCCCTCCTGGCTCTTCGGCTCTGGGAGCAGAGGCCAGACGTTCGTGCTCTAGTCGCTGTGCCCCGGAGCAGTTTGAAGCAGCTTTGGAGAGGATGCATTCAAATGTACTTTAGGTATGAAACCGAGGAGTGACAGCAATAATGGTGACACCGTTGCAATCCTGACAGTGTGCTGAAGATGCCCAGCATATGCTTTCCCTCATGGCTCTTCGGCTCTGAGTGCAGAGGCCAGACGTTCGCGCTCTACTGATTGTGCTGCTGGGCAGCAAAAAGCAACGTGCAGAGAAGTTGGATTCAAATGAACTTCTAGGTATGGAATTGAGGAGCGACAGCAATGATGGTGACACCGTTGCAATCCTGACAGTGTGCTGAAGATGCCCAGCACATGCTTTCCCTCCTGGCTCTTCGGCTCTGGGAGCAGAGGCCAGACGTTCGTGCACTAATCGCTATGCCCCTGGGCCGCCGAGAACAAGCTCTGCAGAGGTTGCACTCAAATGGACTTTTAGGTATGAAACCGAGGAGCGACAGCAATGATGGTGACATGGTTGCAAAGCTGACTGTGTGCTGAAGATGCCCAGCACATGCTTTCCCTCCTGCCTCTTCGGCTCTGGGAGCAGAGGCCAGACGTTCGTGCTCTAATCGCTGTGCCCCTGGGCAGCTGAGAGCAAGCTCCGGAGAGGTTGCATTCAAATGGACTTTTAGGTATGAAACCGAGGAGCGGCAGCAATGATGGTGACACCGTTGCAAAGCTGAGTGTGTGCTGAAGATGCCCAGCACATGCTTTCCCTCCTGGCTCTTCGGCTCTGGGAGCAGAGGTCAGACGTTCGTGCACTAATCGCTCTGCCCCTGGGCAGCTGAGAAGCAGCTTTGGAGAGGTTGCATACAAATGTGCTTTTAGGTATGAAACCGAGGAGTGACAGCAATAATGGTTACACCGTTGCAATCCTGACTGTGTGCTGAAGATGCCCAGCACATGCTTTCACTCCTGGCTCTTCGGCTCTGGGAGCAGAGGCAAGACGTTCCTGCACTAATCGCTGTGCCCCTGGGCAGCCGAGAAAAAGCTTTGGAGACGTTGCATTCAAATGGATTTTTAGGTATGAAACCGAGGAGTGACAGCAATAATGGTGACACCGTTGCAATCCTGACAGTGTGCTGAAGATGCCCAGCACATGCTTTCCCTCATGGCTCTTCGGCTCTGAGTGCAGAGGCCAGACGTTCGCGCTCCACTGACTGTGCTGCTGGGCAGCAAAAAGCAACGTGCAGAGAAGTTGAATTCAAATGAACTTCTAGGTATGGAAGTGAGGAGCGACAGCAATGATGGTGACACCGTTGCAATCCTGACAGTGTGCTGAAGATGCCCAGCACATGCTTTCCCTCCTGGCTCTTCGACTGTGGGAGCAGACGGCAACCGTTCGTGCTCTACTCACTGTGCTGCTGGGCAGCCGAGAGCACGCTCCGAAGAGGGTGCATTCAAATGGAACTTTAGGTATGAAACCGAGGAGCGACAGCAATGATGGTGACATGGTTGCAAAGCTGACTGTGTGCTGAAGATGCCCAGCACATGCTTTCCCTCCTGGCTCTTCGGCTCTGGGAGCAGAGGTCAGACGTTCGTGCACTAATAGCTCTGCCCCAGGGCAGCCGAGAAAAAGCTTTGGAGACGTTGCATTCAAATGGATTTTTAGGTATGAAACCGAGGAGCGACAGCAATGATGGTGACATGGTTGCAAAGCTGACTGTGTGCTGAAGATGACCAGCACATGCTTTCCCTCCTGGCTCTTCGGCTCTGGGAGCAGAGGCCAGACGTTCGTGCACTAATCGCTGTGCCCCTGGGCAGCCGAGAACAAGCTTTTGAGAGGTTGCACTCAAATGGACTTTTAAGTATGAAACCGAGGAGCGCCAGCAATGATGGTGACACCGTTGCAAAGCTGACTGTGTGCTGAAGATGCCCAGCACATGCTTTCCCTCATGGCTCTTCCGATCTGGGAGCAGAGGCCAGACGTTCGTGCTCTAGTCGCTGTGCCCCGGAGCAGCTGAGAAGCAGCTTTGGAGAGGATGCATTCAAATGTACTTTTAGGTATGAAACCGAGGAGTGACAGCAATAATGGTTACACCGTTGCAATCCTGACTGTGTGCTGAAGATGCCCAGCACATGCTTTCACTCCTGGCTCTTCGGCTCTGGGAGCAGAGGCAAGACGTTCGTGCACTAATCGCTGTGCCCCTGGGCAGCCGAGAACAAGCTTTGGAGAGGTTGCACTCAAATGGACTTTTAGGTATGAAACCGAGGAGTGACAGCAATAATGGTGACACCGTTGCAATCCTGACAGTGTGCTGAAGATGCCCAGCACATGCTTTCCCTCCTGGCTCTTCGGCTCTGGGAGCAGAGGCAAGACGTTCGTGCACTAATCGCTGTGCCCCTGGGCAGCCGAGAAAAAGCTTTGGAGACGTTGCATTCAAATGGATTTTTAGGTATGAAACCGAGGAGCGACAGCAATGATGGTGACATGGTTGCAAAGCTGACTGTGTGCTGAAGATGCCCAGCACATGCTTTCCCTCCTGGCTCTTCCGCTCTGGGAGCAGAGGCCAGACGTTCGTGCACTAATCGCTGTGCCCCTGGGCAGCCGAGAACAAGCTTTGGAGAGGTTGCACTCAAATGGACTTTTAGGTATGAAACCGAGGAGTGACAGCAATAATGGTGACACCGTTGCAATCCTGACAGTGTGCTGAAGATGCCCAGCACATGCTTTCCCTCATGGCTCTTCGGCTCTGAGTGCAGAGGCCAGACGTTCGCGCTCCACTGACTGTGCTGCTGGGCAGCAAAAAGCAACGTGCAGAGAAGTTGGATTCAAATGAACTTCTAGGTATGGAAGTGAGGAGCGACAGCAATGATGGTGACACCGTTGCAATCCTGACAGTGTGCTGAAGATGCCCAGCACATGCTTTCCCTCCTGGCTCTTCGACTGTGGGAGCAGACGGCAACCGTTCGTGCTCTACTCACTGTGCTGCTGGGCAGCCGAGAGCACGCTCCGAAGAGGGTGCATTCAAATGGAACTTTAGGTATGAAACGGAGGAGCGACAGCAATGATGGTGACATGGTTGCAAAGCTGACTGTGTGCTGAAGATGCCCAGCACATGCTTTCCCTCCTGGCTCTTCGGCTCTGGGAGCAGAGGTCAGACGTTCGTGCACTAATAGCTCTGCCCCAGGGCAGCCGAGAAAAAGCTTTGGAGACGTTGCATTCAAATGGATTTTTAGGTATGAAACCGAGGAGCGACAGCAATGATGGTGACATGGTTGCAAAGCTGACTGTGTGCTGAAGATGACCAGCACATGCTTTCCCTCCTGGCTCTTCGGCTCTGGGAGCAGAGGCCAGACGTTCGTGCACTAATCGCTGTGCCCCTGGGCAGCCGAGAACAAGCTTTTGAGAGGTTGCACTCAAATGGACTTTTAAGTATGAAACCGAGGAGCGCCAGCAATGATGGTGACACCGTTGCAAAGCTGAGTGTGTGCTGAAGATGCCCAGCACATGCTTTCCCTCCTGGCTCTTCGGCTCTGGGAGCAGAGGTCAGACGTTCGTGCACTAATCGCTCTGCCCCTGGGCAGCTGAGAAGCAGCTTTGGAGAGGTTGCATTCAAATGTGCTTTTAGGTATGAAACCGAGGAGTGACAGCAATAATGGTTACACCGTTGCAATCCTGACTGTGTGCTGAAGATGCCCAGCACATGCTTTCACTCCTGGCTCTTCGGCTCTGGGAGCAGAGGCAAGACGTTCCTGCACTAATCGCTGTGCCCCTGGGCAGCCGAGAAAATGCTTTGGAGACGTTGCATTCAAATGGATTTTTACGTATGAAACCGAGGAGCGACAGCAATGATGGTGACATGGTTGCAAAGCTGACTGTGTGCTGAAGATGCCCAGCACATGCTTTCCCTCCTGGCTCTTCCGCTCTGGGAGCAGAGGCCAGACGTTCGTGCACTAATCGCTGTGCCCCTGGGCAGCCGAGAACAAGCTTTGGAGAGGTTGCACTCAAATGGACTTTTAAGTATGAAACCGAGGAGCGACAGCAATGATGGAGACATGGTTGCAAAGCTGACTGTGTGCTGAAGATGCCCAGCACATGCTTTCCCTCCTAGCTCTTCGGCTCTGGGAGCAGAGGCAAGACGTTCGCACTAATCCCTGTGCCCCTGGGCAGCCGAGAACAAGCTTTGGAGACGTTGCATTGAAATGGATTTTTAGGTATGAAACCGAGGAGCGACAGCAATGATGGTGACATGGTTGCAAAGCTGACTGTGTGCTGAAGATGCCCAGCACATGCTTTCCCTCCTGGCTCTTCGACTGTGGGAGCAGACGGCAACCGTTCGTGCTCTACTCACTGTGCTGCTGGGCAGCCGAGAGCACGCTCCGAAGAGGGTGCATTCAAATGGAACTTTAGGTATGAAACCGAGGAGCGACAGCAATGATGGTGACATGGTTGCAAAGCTGACTGTGTGCTGAAGATGCCCAGCACATGCTTTCCCTCCTGGCTCTTCGGCTCTGGGAGCAGAGGCCAGACGTACGTGCACTAATCGCTATGCCCCTGGGCAGCCGAGAACAAGCTTTGCAGAGGTTGCACTCAAATGGACTTTTAGGTATGAAACCGAGGAGCGACAGCAATGCTGGTGTCATGGTTGCAAAGCTGACTGTGTGCTGAAGATGCCCAGCACATGCTTTCCCTCCTGGCTCTTCGGCTCTGGGAGAGTAGAGGCCAGACGTTCCTGCACTAATCGCTGTGCCCCTGGTCAGCCAAGAGCACGCTTTGGAGAGGTTGCACTTAAATGCACTTTTAAGTATGAAACCGAGGAGCGAGAGCAATGATGGTGACACCGTTGCAAAGCTGACTGTGTGCTGAAGATGCCCAGCACATGCTTTCCCTCCTGCCTCTTCGGCTCTGGGAGCAGAGGCCAGACGTTCGTGCTCTAATCGCTGTGCCCCTGGGCAGCTGAGAGCAAGCTCCGGAGAGGTTGCATTCAAATGGACTTTTAGGTATGAAACCGAGGAGCGGCAGCAATGATGGTGACACCGTTGCAAAGCTGAGTGTGTGCTGAAGATGCCCAGCACATGCTTTCCCTCCTGGCTCTTCGGCTCTGGGAGCAGAGGTCAGACGTTCGTGCACTAATCGCTCTGCCCCTGGGCAGCTGAGAAGCAGCTTTGGAGAGGTTGCATACAAATGTGCTTTTAGGTATGAAACCGAGGAGTGACAGCAATAATGGTTACACCGTTGCAATCCTGACTGTGTGCTGAAGATGCCCAGCACATGCTTTCACTCCTGGCTCTTCGGCTCTGGGAGCAGAGGCAAGACGTTCCTGCACTAATCGCTGTGCCCCTGGGCAGCCGAGAAAAAGCTTTGGAGACGTTGCATTCAAATGGATTTTTAGGTATGAAACCGAGGAGTGACAGCAATAATGGTGACACCGTTGCAATCCTGACAGTGTGCTGAAGATGCCCAGCACATGCTTTCCCTCATGGCTCTTCGGCTCTGAGTGCAGAGGCCAGACGTTCGCGCTCCACTGACTGTGCTGCTGGGCAGCAAAAAGCAACGTGCAGAGAAGTTGAATTCAAATGAACTTCTAGGTATGGAAGTGAGGAGCGACAGCAATGATGGTGACACCGTTGCAATCCTGACAGTGTGCTGAAGATGCCCAGCACATGCTTTCCCTCCTGGCTCTTCGACTGTGGGAGCAGACGGCAACCGTTCGTGCTCTACTCACTGTGCTGCTGGGCAGCCGAGAGCACGCTCCGAAGAGGGTGCATTCAAATGGAACTTTAGGTATGAAACCGAGGAGCGACAGCAATGATGGTGACATGGTTGCAAAGCTGACTGTGTGCTGAAGATGCCCAGCACATGCTTTCCCTCCTGGCTCTTCGGCTCTGGGAGCAGAGGTCAGACGTTCGTGCACTAATAGCTCTGCCCCAGGGCAGCCGAGAAAAAGCTTTGGAGACGTTGCATTCAAATGGATTTTTAGGTATGAAACCGAGGAGCGACAGCAATGATGGTGACATGGTTGCAAAGCTGACTGTGTGCTGAAGATGACCAGCACATGCTTTCCCTCCTGGCTCTTCGGCTCTGGGAGCAGAGGCCAGACGTTCGTGCACTAATCGCTGTGCCCCTGGGCAGCCGAGAACAAGCTTTTGAGAGGTTGCACTCAAATGGACTTTTAAGTATGAAACCGAGGAGCGCCAGCAATGATGGTGACACCGTTGCAAAGCTGACTGTGTGCTGAAGATGCCCAGCACATGCTTTCCCTCATGGCTCTTCCGATCTGGGAGCAGAGGCCAGACGTTCGTGCTCTAGTCGCTGTGCCCCGGAGCAGCTGAGAAGCAGCTTTGGAGAGGATGCATTCAAATGTACTTTTAGGTATGAAACCGAGGAGTGACAGCAATAATGGTTACACCGTTGCAATCCTGACTGTGTGCTGAAGATGCCCAGCACATGCTTTCACTCCTGGCTCTTCGGCTCTGGGAGCAGAGGCAAGACGTTCGTGCACTAATCGCTGTGCCCCTGGGCAGCCGAGAACAAGCTTTGGAGAGGTTGCACTCAAATGGACTTTTAGGTATGAAACCGAGGAGTGACAGCAATAATGGTGACACCGTTGCAATCCTGACAGTGTGCTGAAGATGCCCAGCACATGCTTTCCCTCCTGGCTCTTCGGCTCTGGGAGCAGAGGCAAGACGTTCGTGCACTAATCGCTGTGCCCCTGGGCAGCCGAGAAAAAGCTTTGGAGACGTTGCATTCAAATGGATTTTTAGGTATGAAACCGAGGAGCGACAGCAATGATGGTGACATGGTTGCAAAGCTGACTGTGTGCTGAAGATGCCCAGCACATGCTTTCCCTCCTGGCTCTTCCGCTCTGGGAGCAGAGGCCAGACGTTCGTGCACTAATCGCTGTGCCCCTGGGCAGCCGAGAACAAGCTTTGGAGAGGTTGCACTCAAATGGACTTTTAGGTATGAAACCGAGGAGTGACAGCAATAATGGTGACACCGTTGCAATCCTGACAGTGTGCTGAAGATGCCCAGCACATGCTTTCCCTCATGGCTCTTCGGCTCTGAGTGCAGAGGCCAGACGTTCGCGCTCCACTGACTGTGCTGCTGGGCAGCAAAAAGCAACGTGCAGAGAAGTTGGATTCAAATGAACTTCTAGGTATGGAAGTGAGGAGCGACAGCAATGATGGTGACACCGTTGCAATCCTGACAGTGTGCTGAAGATGCCCAGCACATGCTTTCCCTCCTGGCTCTTCGACTGTGGGAGCAGACGGCAACCGTTCGTGCTCTACTCACTGTGCTGCTGGGCAGCCGAGAGCACGCTCCGAAGAGGGTGCATTCAAATGGAACTTTAGGTATGAAACGGAGGAGCGACAGCAATGATGGTGACATGGTTGCAAAGCTGACTGTGTGCTGAAGATGCCCAGCACATGCTTTCCCTCCTGGCTCTTCGGCTCTGGGAGCAGAGGTCAGACGTTCGTGCACTAATAGCTCTGCCCCAGGGCAGCCGAGAAAAAGCTTTGGAGACGTTGCATTCAAATGGATTTTTAGGTATGAAACCGAGGAGCGACAGCAATGATGGTGACATGGTTGCAAAGCTGACTGTGTGCTGAAGATGACCAGCACATGCTTTCCCTCCTGGCTCTTCGGCTCTGGGAGCAGAGGCCAGACGTTCGTGCACTAATCGCTGTGCCCCTGGGCAGCCGAGAACAAGCTTTTGAGAGGTTGCACTCAAATGGACTTTTAAGTATGAAACCGAGGAGCGCCAGCAATGATGGTGACACCGTTGCAAAGCTGACTGTGTGCTGAAGATGCCCAGCACATGCTTTCCCTCATGGCTCTTCCGATCTGGGAGCAGAGGCCAGACGTTCGTGCTCTAGTCGCTGTGCCCCGGAGCAGCTGAGAAGCAGCTTTGGAGAGGATGCATTCAAATGTACTTTTAGGTATGAAACCGAGGAGTGACAGCAATAATGGTTACACCGTTGCAATCCTGACTGTGTGCTGAAGATGCCCAGCACATGCTTTCACTCCTGGCTCTTCGGCTCTGGGAGCAGAGGCAAGACGTTCGTGCACTAATCGCTGTGCCCCTGGGCAGCCGAGAACAAGCTTTGCAGAGGTTGCACTCAAATGGACTTTTAGGTATGAAACCGAGGAGTGACAGCAATAATGGTGACACCGTTGCAATCCTGACAGTGTGCTGAAGATGCCCAGCACATGCTTTCCCTCCTGGCTCTTCGGCTCTGGGAGCAGAGGCAAGACGTTCGTGCACTAATCGCTGTGCCCCTGGGCAGCCGAGAAAAAGCTTTGGAGACGTTGCATTCAAATGGATTTTTAGGTATGAAACCGAGGAGCGACAGCAATGATGGTGACATGGTTGCAAAGCTGACTGTGTGCTGAAGATGCCCAGCACATGCTTTCCCTCCTGGCTCTTCCGCTCTGGGAGCAGAGGCCAGACGTTCGTGCACTAATCGCTGTGCCCCTGGGCAGCCGAGAACAAGCTTTGGAGAGGTTGCACTCAAATGGACTTTTAGGTATGAAACCGAGGAGTGACAGCAATAATGGTGACACCGTTGCAATCCTGACAGTGTGCTGAAGATGCCCAGCACATGCTTTCCCTCATGGCTCTTCGGCTCTGAGTGCAGAGGCCAGACGTTCGCGCTCCACTGACTGTGCTGCTGGGCAGCAAAAAGCAACGTGCAGAGAAGTTGGATTCAAATGAACTTCTAGGTATGGAAGTGAGGAGCGACAGCAATGATGGTGACACCGTTGCAATCCTGACAGTGTGCTGAAGATGCCCAGCACATGCTTTCCCTCCTGGCTCTTCGACTGTGGGAGCAGACGGCAACCGTTCGTGCTCTACTCACTGTGCTGCTGGGCAGCCGAGAGCACGCTCCGAAGAGGGTGCATTCAAATGGAACTTTAGGTATGAAACGGAGGAGCGACAGCAATGATGGTGACATGGTTGCAAAGCTGACTGTGTGCTGAAGATGCCCAGCACATGCTTTCCCTCCTGGCTCTTCGGCTCTGGGAGCAGAGGTCAGACGTTCGTGCACTAATAGCTCTGCCCCAGGGCAGCCGAGAAAAAGCTTTGGAGACGTTGCATTCAAATGGATTTTTAGGTATGAAACCGAGGAGCGACAGCAATGATGGTGACATGGTTGCAAAGCTGACTGTGTGCTGAAGATGACCAGCACATGCTTTCCCTCCTGGCTCTTCGGCTCTGGGAGCAGAGGCCAGACGTTCGTGCACTAATCGCTGTGCCCCTGGGCAGCCGAGAACAAGCTTTTGAGAGGTTGCACTCAAATGGACTTTTAAGTATGAAACCGAGGAGCGCCAGCAATGATGGTGACACCGTTGCAAAGCTGAGTGTGTGCTGAAGATGCCCAGCACATGCTTTCCCTCCTGGCTCTTCGGCTCTGGGAGCAGAGGTCAGACGTTCGTGCACTAATCGCTCTGCCCCTGGGCAGCTGAGAAGCAGCTTTGGAGAGGTTGCATTCAAATGTGCTTTTAGGTATGAAACCGAGGAGTGACAGCAATAATGGTTACACCGTTGCAATCCTGACTGTGTGCTGAAGATGCCCAGCACATGCTTTCACTCCTGGCTCTTCGGCTCTGGGAGCAGAGGCAAGACGTTCCTGCACTAATCGCTGTGCCCCTGGGCAGCCGAGAAAATGCTTTGGAGACGTTGCATTCAAATGGATTTTTACGTATGAAACCGAGGAGCGACAGCAATGATGGTGACATGGTTGCAAAGCTGACTGTGTGCTGAAGATGCCCAGCACATGCTTTCCCTCCTGGCTCTTCCGCTCTGGGAGCAGAGGCCAGACGTTCGTGCACTAATCGCTGTGCCCCTGGGCAGCCGAGAACAAGCTTTGGAGAGGTTGCACTCAAATGGACTTTTAAGTATGAAACCGAGGAGCGACAGCAATGATGGAGACATGGTTGCAAAGCTGACTGTGTGCTGAAGATGCCCAGCACATGCTTTCCCTCCTAGCTCTTCGGCTCTGGGAGCAGAGGCAAGACGTTCGCACTAATCCCTGTGCCCCTGGGCAGCCGAGAACAAGCTTTGGAGACGTTGCATTGAAATGGATTTTTAGGTATGAAACCGAGGAGCGACAGCAATGATGGTGACATGGTTGCAAAGCTGACTGTGTGCTGAAGATGCCCAGCACATGCTTTCCCTCCTGGCTCTTCGACTGTGGGAGCAGACGGCAACCGTTCGTGCTCTACTCACTGTGCTGCTGGGCAGCCGAGAGCACGCTCCGAAGAGGGTGCATTCAAATGGAACTTTAGGTATGAAACCGAGGAGCGACAGCAATGATGGTGACATGGTTGCAAAGCTGACTGTGTGCTGAAGATGCCCAGCACATGCTTTCCCTCCTGGCTCTTCGGCTCTGGGAGCAGAGGCCAGACGTACGTGCACTAATCGCTATGCCCCTGGGCAGCCGAGAACAAGCTTTGCAGAGGTTGCACTCAAATGGACTTTTAGGTATGAAACCGAGGAGCGACAGCAATGCTGGTGTCATGGTTGCAAAGCTGACTGTGTGCTGAAGATGCCCAGCACATGCTTTCCCTCCTGGCTCTTCGGCTCTGGGAGAGTAGAGGCCAGACGTTCCTGCACTAATCGCTGTGCCCCTGGTCAGCCAAGAGCACGCTTTGGAGAGGTTGCACTTAAATGCACTTTTAAGTATGAAACCGAGGAGCGAGAGCAATGATGGTGACACCGTTGCAAAGCTGACTGTGTGCTGAAGATGCCCAGCACATGCTTTCCCTCCTGGCTCTTCCGCTCTGGGAGCAGAGGCCAGACGTTCGTGCTCTAGTCGCTGTGCCCCGGAGCAGCTGAGAAGCAGCTTTGGAGAGGTTGCATTCAAATGTACTTTTAGGTATGAAACCGAGGAGTGACAGCAATAATGGTGACACCGTTGCAATCGTGACTATGTGCTGAAGATGCCCAGCACATGCTTTCCCTCCTGGCTCTTCGGCTCTGGGAGCAGAGGCCAGACGTTCCTGCTCTACTGACTGTGCTGCTGGGCAGCCAAGAGCAAGCTCCGAAGAGGGTGCATTCAAGTGGACCTTTAGGTATGAAAGCTAGGAGCGACAGCAATGATGGTGACACCGTTGCAAAGCTGACTGTGTGCTGAAGATGCCCAGCACATGCTTTCCCTCCTGGCTCTTCGGCTCTGGGAGCAGAGGTCAGACGTTCGTGCACTAATAGCTCTGCCCCAGGGCAGCCGAGAAAAAGCTTTGGAGACGTTGCATTCAAATGGATTTTTAGGTATGAAACCGAGGAGCGACAGCATTAATGGTTACACCGTTGCAATCCTGACAGTGTGCTGAAGATGCCCAGCACATGCTTTCCCTCCTGGCTCTTCGGCTCTGGGAGCAGACGGCAACCGTTCGTGCTCTACTCACTGTGCTGCTGGGCAGCCGAGAGCACGCTCCGAAGAGGGTGCATTCAAATGGAACTTTAGGTATGAAACCGAGGAGCGACAGCAATGATGGTGACATGGTTGCAAAGCTGACTGTGTGCTGAAGATGCCCAGCACATGCTTTCCCTCCTGGCTCTTCGGCTCTGGGAGCAGAGGCCAGACGTTCGTGCTCTAATCGCTGTGCCCCTGGGCAGCTGAGAGCAAGCTCCGGAGAGTTTGCATTCAAATGGACTTTTAGGTATGAAACCGAGGAGCGGCAGCAATGATGGTGACACCGTTGCAAAGCTGAGTGTGTGCTGAAGATGCCCAGCACATGCTTTCCCTCCTGGCTCTTCGGCTCTGGGAGCAGCGGTCAGACGTTCGTGCACTAATCGCTCTGCCCCTGGGCAGCTGAGAAGCAGCTTTGGAGAGGTTGCATTCAAATCTGCTTTTAGGTATGAAACCGAGGAGTGACAGCAATAATGGTTACACCGTTGCAATCCTGACTGTGTGCTGAAGATGCCCAGCACATGCTTTCACTCCTGGCTCTTCGGCTCTGGGAGCAGAGGCAAGACGTTTGTGCACTAATCCCTGTGCCCCTGGGCAACCGAGAAAAAGCTTTGGAGACGTTGCATTCAAATGGATTTTTAGGTATGAAACCGAGGAGCGACAGCAATGATGGTGACATGGTTGCAAAGCTGACTGTGTGCTGAAGATGCCCAGCACATGCTTTCCCTCCTGGCTCTTCGGCTCTGGGAGCAGAGGCCAGACGTTCGTGCACTAATCGCTGTGCCCCTGGGCAGCCGAGAACAAGCTTTGGAGAGGTTGCACTCAAATGGACTTTTAAGTATGAAACCGAGGAGCGACAGCAATGATGGAGACATGGTTGCAAAGCTGACTGTGTGCTGAAGATGCCCAGCACATGCTTTCCCTCCTGGCTCTTCGGCTCTGGGAGCAGAGGCAAGACGTT
The DNA here is from genome assembly GCF_033815535.1 of Pezoporus flaviventris. Lineage (NCBI taxonomy): Eukaryota > Metazoa > Chordata > Aves > Psittaciformes > Psittacidae > Pezoporus > Pezoporus flaviventris. The sequence continues at coordinate 680,867 of NW_026892660.1, read as the reverse complement.
CATGCACTAATCCCTGTGCCCCTGGGCAGCCGAAAACAAGCTTTGGAGACGTTGCATTGAAATGGATTTTTAGGTATGAAACCGAGGAGCGACAGCAATGATGGTGACATGGTTGCAAAGCTGACTGTGTGCTGAAGATGCCCAGCACATGCTTTCCCTCCTGGCTCTTCGACTGTGGGAGCAGACGGCAACCGTTCGTGCTCTACTCACTGTGCTGCTGGGCAGCCGAGAGCACGCTCCGAAGAGGGTGCATTCAAATGGACCTTTAGGTATGAAACCGAGGAGCGACATCAATGATGGTGACACCATTGGAAAGCTGAGTGTGTGCTGAAGATGCCCAGCACATGCTTTCCCTCCTGGCTTTTCCGTCCTAGGAGCAGAGGCCAGACGTTCGTGCACTAATCGCTCTCCCCCTGGGCAGCTGAGAAGCAGCTTTGGAGAGGTTGCATTCAAATGTGCTTTTAGGTATGAAACCGAGGAGTGACAGCAATAATGGTTACACCGTTGCAATCCTGACAGTGTGCTGAAGATGCCCAGCACATGCTTTCCCTCCTGGCTCTTCGACTGTGGGAGCAGACGGCAACCGTTCGTGCTCTACTCACTGTGCTGCTGGGCAGCCGAGAGCACGCTCCGAAGAGGGTGCATTCAAATGGAACTTTAGGTATGAAACCGAGGAGCGACAGCAATGATGGTGACATGGTTGCAAAGCTGACTGTGTGCTGAAGATGCCCAGCACATGCTTTCCCTCCTGGCTCTTCGACTGTGGGAGCAGACGGCAACCGTTCGTGCTCTACTCACTGTGCTGCTGGGCAGCCGAGAGCACGCTCCGAAGAGGGTGCATTCAAATGGAACTTTAGGTATGAAACCGAGGAGCGACAGCAATGATGGTGACATGGTTGCAAAGCTGACTGTGTGCTGAAGATGCCCAGCACATGCTTTCCCTCCTGGCTCTTCGGCTCTGGGAGCAGAGGTCAGACGTTCGTGCACTAATAGCTCTGCCCCAGGGCAGCCGAGAAAAAGCTTTGGAGACGTTGCATTCAAATGGATTTTTAGGTATGAAACAGAGGAGCGACAGCAATGATGGTGACACCGTTGCAAAGCTGAGTGTGTGCTGAAGATGCCCAGCACATGCTTTCCCTCCTGGCTCTTCGGCTCTGGGAGCAGAGGCCAGACGTTCGTGCACTAATCGCTATGCCCCTGGGCCGCCGAGAACAAGCTTTGCAGAGGTTGCACTCAAATGGACTTTTAGGTATGAAACCGAGGAGCGACAGCAATGATGGTGACATGGTTGCAAAGCTGACTGTGTGCTGAAGATGCCCAGCACATGCTTTCCCTCCTGGCTCTTCGGCTCTGGGAGCAGAGGCCAGACGTTCGTGCACTAATCGCTATGCCCCTGGGCAGCCGAGAACAAGCTTTGCAGAGGTTGCACTCAAATGGACTTTTGGGTATGAAACCGAGGAGCGACAGCAATGATGGTGACATGGTTGCAAAGCTGACTGTGTGCTGAAGATGCCCAGCACATGCTTTCCCTCCTGCCTCTTCGGCTCTGGGAGCAGAGGCCAGACGTTCGTGCTCTAATCGCTGTGCCCCTGGGCAGCTGAGAGCAAGCTCCGGAGAGGTTGCATTCAAATGGACTTTTAGGTATGAAACCGAGGAGTGGCAGCAATGATGGTGACACCGTTGCAAAGCTGAGTGTGTGCTGAAGATGCCCAGCACATGCTTTCCCTCCTGGCTCTTCGGCTCTGGGAGCAGAGGTCAGACGTTCGTGCACTAATCGCTCTGCCCCTGGGCAGCTGAGAAGCAGCTTTGGAGAGGTTGCATTCAAATGTGCTTTTAGGTATGAAACCGAGGAGTGACAGCAATAATGGTTACACCGTTGCAATCCTGACTGTGTGCTGAAGATGCCCAGCACATGCTTTCACTCCTGGCTCTTCGGCTCTGGGAGCAGAGGTCAGACGTTCGTGCACTAATCGCTGTGCCCCTGGGCAGCCGAGAAAAAGCTTTGGAGACGTTGCATTCAAATGGATTTTTAGGTATGAAACCGAGGAGCGACAGCAATGATGGTGACACCGTTGCAAAGCTGAGTGTGTGCTGAAGATGCCCAGCACATGCTTTCCCTCCTGGCTCTTCCGCTCTGGGAGCAGAGGCCAGACGTTCGTGCACTAATCGCTGTGCCCCTGGGCAGCCGAGAACAAGCTTTGGAGAGGTTGCACTCAAATGGACTTTTAGGTATGAAACCGAGGAGCGCCAGCAATGATGGTGACACCGTTGCAAAGCTGACTGTGTGCTGAAGATGCCCAGCACATGCTTTCCCTCCTGGCTCTTCCGCTCTGGGAGCAGAGGCCAGACGTTCGTGCTCTAGTCGCTGTGCCCCGGAGCAGCTGAGAAGCAGCTTTGGAGAGGATGCATTCAAATGTACTTTTAGGTATGAAACCGAGGAGTGACAGCAATAATGGCGACACCGTTGCAATCCTGACAGTGTGCTGAAGATGCCCAGCACATGCTTTCCCTCATGGCTCTTCGGCTCTGAGTGCAGAGGCCAGACGTTCGCGCTCTACTGACTGTGCTGCTGGGCAGCAAAAAGCAACGTGCAGAGAAGTTGGATTCAAATGAACTTCTAGGTATGGAAGTGAGGAGCGACAGCAATGATGGTGACACCGTTGCAATCCTGACAGTGTGCTGAAGATGCCCAGCACATGCTTTCCCTCCTGGCTCTTCGACTGTGGGAGCAGACGGCAACCGTTCGTGCTCTACTCACTGAGCTACTGGGCAGCCGAGAGCACGCTCCGAAGAGGGTGCATTCAAATGGATTTTTAGGTATGAAACCGAGGAGCGACAGCAATGATGGTGACATGGTTGCAAAGCTGACTGTGTGCTGAAGATGCCCAGCACATTCTTTCCCTAATGGCTCTTCGGCTCTGGGAGCAGATGCCAGACGTTCGTGCACTAATCGCTATGCCCCTGGGCAGCCGAGAACAAGCTTTGCAGAGGTTGCACTCAAATGGACTTTTAGGTATGAAACCGAGGAGCGACAGCAATGATGGTGACATGGTTGCAAAGCTGACTGTGTGCTGAAGATGACCAGCACATGCTTTCCCTCCTGGCTCTTCGGCTCTGGGAGCAGAGGCCTGACGTTCGTGCACTAATCGCTGTGCCCCTGGGCAGCCGAGAACAAGCTTTTGAGAGGTTGCACTCAAATGGACTTTTAAGTATGAAACCGAGGAGCGCCAGCAATGATGGTGACACCGTTGCAATCCTGACTGTGTGCTGAAGATGCCCAGCACATGCTTTCCCTCCTGGCTCTTCGGCTCTGGGAGCAGAGGCCAGACGTTCGTGCTCTAGTCGCTGTGCCCCGGAGCAGCTGAGAAGCAGCTTTGGAGAGGATGCATTCAAATGTACTTTTAGGTATGAAACCGAGGAGTGACAGCAATAATGGTGACACCGTTGCAATCCTGACAGTGTGCTGAAGATGCCCAGCACATGCTTTCCCTCATGGCTCTTCGGCTCTGAGTGCAGAGGCCAGACGTTCGCGCTCTACTGACTGTGCTGCTGGGCAGCAAAAAGCAACGTGCAGAGAAGTTGGATTCAAATGAACTTCTAGGTATGGAAGTGAGGAGCGACAGCAATGATGGTGACACCGTTGCAATCCTGACAGTGTGCTGAAGATGCCCAGCACATGCTTTCCCTCCTGGCTCTTCGACTGTGGGAGCAGACGGCAACCGTTCGTGCTCTACTCACTGTGCTGCTGGGCAGCCGAGAGCACGTTCCGAAGAGGGTGCATTCAAATGGAACTTTAGGTATGAAACCGAGGAGCGACAGCAATGATGGTGACATGGTTGCAAAGCTGACTGTGTGCTGAAGATGCCCAGCACATGCTTTCCCTCCTGGCTCTTCGGCTCTGGGAGCAGAGGCCAGACGTTCGTGCACTAATCGCTATGCCCCTGGGCAGCCGAGAACAAGCTTTGCAGAGGTTGCACTCAAATGGACTTTTGGGTATGAAACCGAGGAGTGGCAGCAATGATGGTGACACCGTTGCAAAGCTGAGTGTGTGCTGAAGATGACCAGCACATGCTTTCCCTCCTGGCTCTTCGGCTCTGGGAGCAGAGGTCAGACGTTCGTGCACTAATCGCTCTGCCCCTGGGCAGCTGAGAAGCAGCTTTGGAGAGGTTGCATTCAAATGTGCTTTTAGGTATGAAACCGAGGAGTGACAGCAATAATGGTTACACCGTTGCAATCCTGACTGTGTGCTGAAGATGCCCAGCACATGCTTTCACTCCTGGCTCTTCGGCTCTGGGAGCAGAGGTCAGACGTTCGTGCACTAATCGCTGTGCCCCTGGGCAGCCGAGAAAAAGCTTTGGAGACGTTGCATTCAAATGGATTTTTAGGTATGAAACCGAGGAGCGACAGCAATGATGGTGACACCGTTGCAAAGCTGAGTGTGTGCTGAAGATGCCCAGCACATGCTTTCCCTCCTGGCTCTTCCGCTCTGGGAGCAGAGGCCAGACGTTCGTGCACTAATCGCTGTGCCCCTGGGCAGCCGAGAACAAGCTTTGGAGAGGTTGCACTCAAATGGACTTTTAGGTATGAAACCGAGGAGCGCCAGCAATGATGGTGACACCGTTGCAAAGCTGACTGTGTGCTGAAGATGCCCAGCACATGCTTTCCCTCCTGGCTCTTCCGCTCTGGGAGCAGAGGCCAGACGTTCGTGCTCTAGTCGCTGTGCCCCGGAGCAGCTGAGAAGCAGCTTTGGAGAGGATGCATTCAAATGTACTTTTAGGTATGAAACCGAGGAGTGACAGCAATAATGGCGACACCGTTGCAATCCTGACAGTGTGCTGAAGATGCCCAGCACATGCTTTCCCTCATGGCTCTTCGGCTCTGAGTGCAGAGGCCAGACGTTCGCGCTCTACTGACTGTGCTGCTGGGCAGCAAAAAGCAACGTGCAGAGAAGTTGGATTCAAATGAACTTCTAGGTATGGAAGTGAGGAGCGACAGCAATGATGGTGACACCGTTGCAATCCTGACAGTGTGCTGAAGATGCCCAGCACATGCTTTCCCTCCTGGCTCTTCGACTGTGGGAGCAGACGGCAACCGTTCGTGCTCTACTCACTGAGCTGCTGGGCAGCCGAGAGCACGCTCCGAAGAGGGTGCATTCAAATGGATTTTTAGGTATGAAACCGAGGAGCGACAGCAATGATGGTGACATGGTTGCAAAGCTGACTGTGTGCTGAAGATGCCCAGCACATTCTTTCCCTAATGGCTCTTCGGCTCTGGGAGCAGAGGCCAGACGTTCGTGCACTAATCGCTATGCCCCTGGGCAGCCGAGAACAAGCTTTGCAGAGGTTGCACTCAAATGGACTTTTAGGTATGAAACCGAGGAGCGACAGCAATGATGGTGACATGGTTGCAAAGCTGACTGTGTGCTGAAGATGCCCAGCACATGCTTTCCCTCCTGCCTCTTCGGCTCTGGGAGCAGAGGCCAGACGTTCGTGCTCTAATCGCTGTGCCCCTGGGCAGCTGAGAGCAAGCTCCGGAGAGGTTGCATTCAAATGGACTTTTAGGTATGAAACCGAGGAGCGGCAGCAATGATGGTGACACCGTTGCAAAGCTGAGTGTGTGCTGAAGATGCCCAGCACATGCTTTCCCTCCTGGCTCTTCGGCTCTGGGAGCAGAGGTCAGAGGTTCGTGCACTAATCGCTCTGCCCCTGGGCAGCTGAGAAGCAGCTTTGGAGAGGTTGCATTCAAATGTGCTTTTAGGTATGAAACCGAGGAGTGACAGCAATAATGGTTACACCGTTGCAATCCTGACTGTGTGCTGAAGATGCCCAGCACATGCTTTCACTCCTGGCTCTTCGGCTCTGGGAGCAGAGGCAAGACGTTCGTGCACTAATCGCTGTGCCCCTGGGCAGCCGAGAAAAAGCTTTGGAGACGTTGCATTCAAATGGATTTTTAGGTATGAAACCGAGGAGCGACAGCAATGATGGTGACATGGTTGCAAAGCTGACTGTGTGCTGAAGATGCCCAGCACATGCTTTCCCTCCTGGCTCTTCGGCTCTGGGAGCAGAGGCCAGACGTTCGTGCACTAATCGCTGTGCCCCTAGGCAGCCGAGAACAAGCTTTGGAGAGGTTGCACTCAAATGGACTTTTAAGTATGAAACCGAGGAGCGACAGCAATGATGGAGACATGGTTGCAAAGCTGACTGTGTGCTGAAGATGCCCAGCACATGCTTTCCCTCCTGGCTCTTCGGCTCTGGGAGCAGAGGCAAGACGTTCGTGCACTAATCCCTGTGCCCCTGGGCAGCCGAGAACAAGCTTTGGAGACGTTGCATTCAAATGGATTTTTAGGTATGAAACCGAGGAGCGACAGCAATGATGGTGACATGGTTGCAAAGCTGACTGTGTGCTGAAGATGCCCAGCACATGCTTTCCCTCCTGGCTCTTCGGCTCTGGGAGCAGAGGCCAGACGTTCCTGCACTAATCGCTGTGCCCCTGGTCAGCCAAGAGCACGCTTTGGAGAGGTTGCACTTAAATGGACTTTTAAGTATGAAACCGAGGAGTGACAGCAATGATGGTGACACCGTTGCAAAGCTGACTGTGTGCTGAAGATGCCCAGCACATGCTTTCCCTCCTGCCTCTTCGGCTCTGGGAGCAGAGGCCAGACGTTCGTGCTCTAATCGCTGTGCCCCTGGGCAGCTCAGAGCAAGCTCCGGAGAGGTTGCATTCAAATGGACTTTTAGGTATGAAACCGAAGAGCGACAGCAATGATGGTGACACCGTTGCAAAGCTCAGTGTGTGCTGAAGATGCCCAGCACATGCTTTCCCTCCTGGCTCTTCGGCTCTGGGAGCAGAGGCCAGACGTTCGTGCTCTAGTCGCTGTGCCCCGGAGCAGCTGAGAAGCAGCTTTGGAGAGGATGCATTCAAATGTACTTTTAGGTATGAAACCGAGGAGTGACAGCAATAATGGTGACACCGTTGCAATCCTGACTGTGTGCTGAAGATGCCCAGCATATGCTTTCCCTCATGGCTCTTCGGCTCTGAGTGCAGAGGCCAGACGTTCGCGCTCTACTGATTGTGCTGCTGGGCAGCAAAAAGCAACGTGCAGAGAAGTTGGATTCAAATGAACTTCTAGGTATGGAAGTGAGGAGCGACAGCAATGATGGTGACACCGTTGCAATCCTGACAGTGTGCTGAAGATGCCCAGCACATGCTTTCCCTCCTGGCTCTTCGGCTCTGGGAGCAGAGGCCAGCCGTTCGTGCACTAATCGCTATGCCCCTGGGCCGCCGAGAACAAGCTTTGCAGAGGTTGCACTCAAATGGACTTTTAGGTATGAAACCGAGGAGCGACAGCAATGATGGTGACATGGTTGCAAAGCTGACTGTGTGCTGAAGATGCCCAGCACATGCTTTCCCTCCTGGCTCTTCGGCTCTGGGAGCAGAGGTCAGACGTTCGTGCACTAATAGCTCTGCCCCAGGGCAGCCGAGAAAAAGCTTTGGAGACGTTGCATTCAAATGGATTTTTAGGTATGAAACCGAGGAGCGACAGCAATGATGGTGACATGGTTGCAAAGCTGACTGTGTGCTGAAGATGCCCAGCACATGCTTTCCCTCCTGGCTCTTCGGCTCTGGGAGCAGAGGTCAGACGTTCGTGCACTAATCGCTCTGCCCCTGGGCAGCTGAGAAGCAGCTTTGGAGAGGTTGCATACAAATGTGCTTTTAGGTATGAAACCGAGGAGTGACAGCAATAATGGTTACACCGTTGCAATCCTGACTGTGTGCTGAAGATGCCCAGCACATGCTTTCACTCCTGGCTCTTCGGCTCTGGGAGCAGAGGCAAGACGTTCCTGCACTAATCGCTGTGCCCCTGGGCAGCCGAGAAAAAGCTTTGGAGACGTTGCATTCAAATGGATTTTTAGGTATGAAACCGAGGAGTGACAGCAATAATGGTGACACCGTTGCAATCCTGACAGTGTGCTGAAGATGCCCAGCACATGCTTTCCCTCATGGCTCTTCGGCTCTGAGTGCAGAGGCCAGACGTTCGCGCTCCACTGACTGTGCTGCTGGGCAGCAAAAAGCAACGTGCAGAGAAGTTGAATTCAAATGAACTTCTAGGTATGGAAGTTAGGAGCGACAGCAATGATGGTGACACCGTTGCAATCCTGACAGTGTGCTGAAGATGCCCAGCACATGCTTTCCCTCCTGGCTCTTCGACTGTGGGAGCAGACGGCAACCGTTCGTGCTCTACTCACTGTGCTGCTGGGCAGCCGAGAGCACGCTCCGAAGAGGGTGCATTCAAATGGAACTTTAGGTATGAAACCGAGGAGCGACAGCAATGATGGTGACATGGTTGCAAAGCTGACTGTGTGCTGAAGATGCCCAGCACATGCTTTCCCTCCTGGCTCTTCGGCTCTGGGAGCAGAGGTCAGACGTTCGTGCACTAATAGCTCTGCCCCAGGGCAGCCGAGAAAAAGCTTTGGAGACGTTGCATTCAAATGGATTTTTAGGTATGAAACCGAGGAGCGACAGCAATGATGGTGACATGGTTGCAAAGCTGACTGTGTGCTGAAGATGACCAGCAGATGCTTTCCCTCCTGGCTCTTCGGCTCTGGGAGCAGAGGCCAGACGTTCGTGCACTAATCGCTGTGCCCCTGGGCAGCCGAGAACAAGCTTTTGAGAGGTTGCACTCAAATGGACTTTTAAGTATGAAACCGAGGAGCGCCAGCAATGATGGTGACACCGTTGCAAAGCTGACTGTGTGCTGAAGATGCCCAGCACATGCTTTCCCTCATGGCTCTTCCGATCTGGGAGCAGAGGCCAGACGTTCGTGCTCTAGTCGCTGTGCCCCGGAGCAGCTGAGAAGCAGCTTTGGAGAGGATGCATTCAAATGTACTTTTAGGTATGAAACCGAGGAGTGACAGCAATAATGGTTACACCGTTGCAATCCAGACTGTGTGCTGAAGATGCCCAGCACATGCTTTCACTCCTGGCTCTTCGGCTCTGGGAGCAGAGGCAAGACGTTCGTGCACTAATCGCTGTGCCCCTGGGCAGCCGAGAACAAGCTTTGGAGAGGTTGCACTCAAATGGACTTTTAGGTATGAAACCGAGGAGTGACAGCAATAATGGTGACACCGTTGCAATCCTGACAGTGTGCTGAAGATGCCCAGCACATGCTTTCACTCCTGGCTCTTCGGCTCTGGGAGCAGAGGCAAGACGTTCGTGCACTAATCGCTGTGCCGCTGGGCAGCCGAGAAAAAGCTTTGGAGACGTTGCATTCAAATGGATTTTTAGGTATGAAACCGAGGAGCGACAGCAATGATGGTGACATGGTTGCAAAGCTGACTGTGTGCTGAAGATGCCCAGCACATGCTTTCCCTCCTGGCTCTTCGGCTCTGGGAGCAGAGGCCAGACGTTCGTGCACTAATCGCTGTGCCCCTGGGCAGCCGAGAACAAGCTTTGGAGAGGTTGCACTCAAATGGACTTTTACGTATGAAACCGAGGAGTGACAGCAATAATGGTGACACCGTTGCAATCCTGACAGTGTGCTGAAGATGCCCAGCACATGCTTTCCCTCATGGCTCTTCGGCTCTGAGTGCAGAGGCCAGACGTTCGCGCTCCACTGACTGTGCTGCTGGGCAGCAAAAAGCAACGTGCAGAGAAGTTGAATTCAAATGAACTTCTAGGTATGGAAGTGAGGAGCGACAGCAATGATGGTGACACCGTTGCAATCCTGACAGTGTGCTGAAGATGCCCAGCACATGCTTTCCCTCCTGGCTCTTCGACTGTGGGAGCAGACGGCAACCGTTCGTGCTCTACTCACTGTGCTGCTGGGCAGCCGAGAGCACGCTCCGAAGAGGGTGCATTCAAATGGAACTTTAGGTATGAAACGGAGGAGCGACAGCAATGATGGTGACATGGTTGCAAAGCTGACTGTGTGCTGAAGATGCCCAGCACATGCTTTCACTCCTGGCTCTTCGGCTCTGGGAGCAGAGGTCAGACGTTCGTGCACTAATAGCTCTGCCCCAGGGCAGCCGAGAAAAAGCTTTGGAGACGTTGCATTCAAATGGATTTTTAGGTATGAAACCGAGGAGCGACAGCAATGATGGTGACATGGTTGCAAAGCTGACTGTGTGCTGAAGATGACCAGCACATGCTTTCCCTCCTGGCTCTTCGGCTCTGGGAGCAGAGGCCAGACGTTCGTGCACTAATCGCTGTGCCCCTGGGCAGCCGAGAACAAGCTTTTGAGAGGTTGCACTCAAATGGACTTTTAAGTATGAAACCGAGGAGCGCCAGCAATGATGGTGACACCGTTGCAAAGCTGAGTGTGTGCTGAAGATGCCCAGCACATGCTTTCACTCCTGGCTCTTCGGCTCTGGGAGCAGAGGTCAGACGTTCGTGCACTAATCGCTCTGCCCCTGGGCAGCTGAGAAGCAGCTTTGGAGAGGTTGCATTCAAATGTGCTTTTAGGTATGAAACCGAGGAGTGACAGCAATAATGGTTACACCGTTGCAATCCTGACTGTGTGCTGAAGATGCCCAGCACATGCTTTCACTCCTGGCTCTTCGGCTCTGGGAGCAGAGGCAAGACGTTCGTGCACTAATCGCTGTGCCCCTGGGCAGCCGAGAAAAAGCTTTGGAGACGTTGCATTCAAATGGATTTTTAGGTATGAAACCGAGGAGCGACAGCAATGATGGTGACATGGTTGCAAAGCTGACTGTGTGCTGAAGATGCCCAGCACATGCTTTCCCTCCTGGCTCTTCCGCTCTGGGAGCAGAGGCCAGACGTTCGTGCACTAATCGCTGTGCCCCTGGGCAGCCGAGAACAAGCTTTGGAGAGGTTGCACTCAAATGGACTTTTAGGTATGAAACCGAGGAGTGACAGCAATAATGGTGACACCGTTGCAATCCTGACAGTGTGCTGAAGATGCCCAGCACATGCTTTCCCTCATGGCTCTTCGGCTCTGAGTGCAGAGGCCAGACGTTCGCGCTCCACTGACTGTGCTGCTGGGCAGCAAAAAGCAACGTGCAGAGAAGTTGGATTCAAATGAACTTCTAGGTATGGAAGTGAGGAGCGACAGCAATGATGGTGACACCGTTGCAATCCTGACAGTGTGCTGAAGATGCCCAGCACATGCTTTCCCTCCTGGCTCTTCGACTGTGGGAGCAGACGGCAACCGTTCGTGCTCTACTCACTGAGCTGCTGGGCAGCCGAGAGCACGCTCCGAAGAGGGTGCATTCAAATGGATTTTTAGGTATGAAACCGAGGAGCGACAGCAATGATGGTGACATGGTTGCAAAGCTGACTGTGTGCTGAAGATGCCCAGCACATGCTTTCCCTCCTGGCTCTTCGGCTCTGGGAGCAGAGGCCAGACGTTCGTGCCCTAATCGCTGTGCCCCTAGGCAGCCGAGAACAAGCTTTGGAGAGGTTGCACTCAAATGGACTTTTAAGTATGAAACCGAGGAGCGACAGCAATGATGGTGATATGGTTGCAAAGCTGACTGTGTGCTGAAGATGCCCAGCACATGCTTTCCCTCCTGGCTCTTCGGCTCTGGGAGCAGAGGCCAGACGTTCGTGCACTAATCGCTGTGCCCCTGGGCAGCCGAGAACAAGCTTTGGAGAGGTTGCACTCAAATGGACTTTTAGGTATGAAACCGAGGAGCGCCAGCAATGATGGTGACACCGTTGCAAAGCTGACTGTGTGCTGAAGATGCCCAGCACATGCTTTCCCTCCTGGCTCTTCCGCTCTGGGAGCAGAGGCCAGACGTTCGTGCTCTAGTCGCTGTGCCCCGGAGCAGCTGAGAAGCAGCTTTGGAGAGGATGCATTCAAATGTACTTTTAGGTATGAAACCGAGGAGTGACAGCAATAATGGCGACACCGTTGCAATCCTGACAGTGTGCTGAAGATGCCCAGCACATGCTTTCCCTCATGGCTCTTCGGCTCTGAGTGCAGAGGCCAGACGTTCGCGCTCTACTGACTGTGCTGCTGGGCAGCAAAAAGCAACGTGCAGAGAAGTTGGATTCAAATGAACTTCTAGGTATGGAAGTGAGGAGCGACAGCAATGATGGTAACACCGTTGCAATCCTGACAGTGTGCTGAAGATGCCCAGCACATGCTTTCCCTCCTGGCTCTTCGACTGTGGGAGCAGACGGCAACCGTTCGTGCTCTACTCACTGTGCTGCTGGGCAGCAGAGAGCACGCTCCGAAGAGGGTGCATTCAAATGGAACTTTAGGTATGAAACCGAGGAGCGACAGCAATGATGGTGACATGGTTGCAAAGCTGACTGTGTGCTGAAGATGCCCAGCACATGCTTTCCCTCCTGGCTCTTCGGCTCTGGGAGCAGAGGCCAGACGTTCGTGCACTAATTGCTATGCCCCTGGGCAGCCGAGAACAAGCTTTGCAGAGGTTGCACTCAAATGGATTTTTAGGTATGAAACCGAGGAGCGACAGCAATGATGGTGACATGGTTGCAAAGCTGACTGTGTGCTGAAGATGCCCAGCACATGCTTTCCCTCCTGGCTCTTCGGCTCTGGGAGCAGAGGCCAGACGTTCCTGCACTAATCGCTGTGCCCCAGGGCAGCCAAGAGCACGCTTTGGAGAGGTTGCACTTAAATGGACTTTTAAGTATGAAACCGAGGAGCGAGAGCAATGATGGTGACACCGTTGCAAAGCTGACTGTGTGCTGAAGATGCCCAGCACATGCTTTCCCTCCTGCCTCTTCGGCTCTGGGAGCAGAGGCCAGACGTTCGTGCTCTAATCGCTGTGCCCCTGGGCAGCTCAGAGCAAGCTCCGGAGAGGTTGCATTCAAATGGACTTTTAGGTATGAAACCGAAGAGCGACAGCAATGATGGTGACACCGTTGCAAAGCTCAGTGTGTGCTGAAGATGCCCAGCACATGCTTTCCCTCCTGGCTCTTCGGCTCTGGGAGCAGAGGCCAGACGTTCGTGCTCTAGTCGCTGTGCCCCGGAGCAGCTGAGAAGCAGCTTTGGAGAGGATGCATTCAAATGTACTTTAGGTATGAAACCGAGGAGTGACAGCAATAATGGTGACACCGTTGCAATCCTGACAGTGTGCTGAAGATGCCCAGCATATGCTTTCCCTCATGGCTCTTCGGCTCTGAGTGCAGAGGCCAGACGTTCGCGCTCTACTGATTGTGCTGCTGGGCAGCAAAAAGCAACGTGCAGAGAAGTTGGATTCAAATGAACTTCTAGGTATGGAAGTGAGGAGCGACAGCAATGATGGTGACACCGTTGCAATCCTGACAGTGTGCTGAAGATGCCCAGCACATGCTTTCTCTCCTGGCTCTTCGGCTCTGGGAGCAGAGGCCAGACGTTCGTGCACTAATCGCTATGCCCCTGGGCCGCCGAGAACAAGCTTTGCAGAGGTTGCACTCAAATGGACTTTTAGGTATGAAACCGAGGAGCGACAGCAATGATGGTGACATGGTTGCAAAGCTGACAGTGTGCTGAAGATGCCCAGCACATGCTTTCCCTCCTGCCTCTTCGGCTCTGGGAGCAGAGGCCAGACGTTCGTGCTCTAATCGCTGTGCCCCTGGGCAGCTGAGAGCAAGCTCCGGAGAGGTTGCATTCAAATGGACTTTTAGGTATGAAACCGAGGAGCGGCAGCAATGATGGTGACACCGTTGCAAAGCTGAGTGTGTGCTGAAGATGCCCAGCACATGCTTTCCCTCCTGGCTCTTCGGCTCTGGGAGCAGAGGTCAGACGTTCGTGCACTAATCGCTCTGCCCCTGGGCAGCTGAGAAGCAGCTTTGGAGAGGTTGCATACAAATGTGCTTTTAGGTATGAAACCGAGGAGTGACAGCAATAATGGTTACACCGTTGCAATCCTGACTGTGTGCTGAAGATGCCCAGCACATGCTTTCACTCCTGGCTCTTCGGCTCTGGGAGCAGAGGCAAGACGTTCCTGCACTAATCGCTGTGCCCCTGGGCAGCCGAGAAAAAGCTTTGGAGACGTTGCATTCAAATGGATTTTTAGGTATGAAACCGAGGAGTGACAGCAATAATGGTGACACCGTTGCAATCCTGACAGTGTGCTGAAGATGCCCAGCACATGCTTTCCCTCATGGCTCCTCGGCTCTGAGTGCAGAGGCCAGACGTTCGCGCTCCACTGACTGTGCTGCTGGGCAGCAAAAAGCAACGTGCAGAGAAGTTGGATTCAAATGAACTTCTAGGTATGGAAGTGAGGAGCGACAGCAATGATGGTGACACCGTTGCAATCCTGACAGTGTGCTGAAGATGCCCAGCACATGCTTTCCCTCCTGGCTCTTCGACTGTGGGAGCAGACGGCAACCGTTCGTGCTCTACTCACTGTGCTGCTGGGCAGCCGAGAGCACGCTCCGAAGAGGGTGCATTCAAATGGAACTTTAGGTATGAAACCGAGGAGCGACAGCAATGATGGTGACATGGTTGCAAAGCTGACTGTGTGCTGAAGATGCCCAGCACATGCTTTCCCTCCTGGCTCTTCGGCTCTGGGAGCAGAGGTCAGACGTTCGTGCACTAATAGCTCTGCCCCAGGGCAGCCGAGAAAAAGATTTGGAGACGTTGCATTCAAATGGATTTTTAGGTATGAAACCGAGGAGCGACAGCAATGATGGTGACATGGTTGCAAAGCTGACTGTGTGCTGAAGATGACCAGCACATGCTTTCCCTCCTGGCTCTTCGGCTCTGGGAGCAGAGGCCAGACGTTCGTGCACTAATCGCTGTGCCCCTGGGCAGCCGAGAACAAGCTTTTGAGAGGTTGCACTCAAATGGACTTTTAAGTATGAAACCGAGGAGCGCCAGCAATGATGGTGACACCGTTGCAAAGCTGAGTGTGTGCTGAAGATGCCCAGCACATGATTTCCCTCCTGGCTCTTCGGCTCTGGGAGCAGAGGTCAGACGTTCGTGCACTAATCGCTCTGCCCCTGGGCAGCTGAGAAGCAGCTTTGGAGAGGTTGCATTCAAATGTGCTTTTAGGTATGAAACCGAGGAGTGACAGCAATAATGGTTACACCGTTGCAATCCTGACTGTGTGCTGAAGATGCCCAGCACATGCTTTCACTCCTGGCTCTTCGGCTCTGGGAGCAGAGGCAAGACGTTCGTGCACTAATCGCTGTGCCCCTGGGCAGCCGAGAAAATGCTTTGGAGACGTTGCATTCAAATGGATTTTTACGTATGAAACCGAGGAGCGACAGCAATGATGGTGACATGGTTGCAAAGCTGACTGTGTGCTGAAGATGCCCAGCACATGCTTTCCCTCCTGGCTCTTCCGCTCTGGGAGCAGAGGCCAGACGTTCGTGCACTAATCGCTGTGCCCCTGGGCAGCCGAGAACAAGCTTTGGAGAGGTTGCACTCAAATGGACTTTTAAGTATGAAACCGAGGAGTGACAGCAATAATGGTGACACCGTTGCAATCCTGACAGTGTGCTGAAGATGCCCAGCACATGCTTTCCCTCATGGCTCTTCGGCTCTGAGTGCAGAGGCCAGACGTTCGCGCTCTACTGACTGTGCTGCTGGGCAGCAAAAAGCAACGTGCAGAGAAGTTGGATTCAAATGAACTTCTAGGTATGGAAGTGAGGAGCGACAGCAATGATGGTGACACCGTTGCAATCCTGACAGTGTGCTGAAGATGCCCAGCACATGCTTTCCCTCCTGGCTCTTCGACTGTGGGAGCAGACGGTAACCGTTCGTGCTCTACTCACTGTGCTGCTGGGCAGCCGAGAGCACGCTCCGAAGAGGGTGCATTCAAATGGATTTTTAGGTATGAAACCGAGGAGCGACAGCAATGATGGTGACATGGTTGCAAAGCTGACTGTGTGCTGAAGATGCCCAGCACATGCTTTCCCTCCTGGCTCTTCGGCTCTGGGAGCAGAGGCCAGACGTTCGTGCACTAATCGCTATGCCCCTGGGCAGCCGAGAACAAGCTTTGCAGAGGTTGCACTCAAATGGACTTTTAGGTATGAAACCGAGGAGCAACAGCAATGATGGTGACATGGTTGCAAAGCTGACTGTGTGCTGAAGATGCCCAGCACATGCTTTCCCTCCTGGCTCTTCGGCTCTGGGAGCAGAGGCCAGACGTTCGTGCTCTAATCGCTGTGCCCCTGGGCAGCTGAGAGCAAGCTCCGGAGAGGTTGCATTCAAATGGACTTTTAGGTATGAAACCGAGGAGCGACAGCAATGATGGTGACATGGTTGCAAAGCTGAGTGTGTGCTGAAGATGCCCAGCACATGCTTTCCCTCCTGGCTCTTCGGCTCTGGGAGCAGAGGCCAGACGTTCGTGCACTAATCGCTGTGCCCCTGGGCAGCCGAGAACAAGCTTTGGAGAGGTTGCACTCAAATGGACTTTTAAGTATGAAACCGAGGAGCGACAGCAATGATGGTGACATGGTTGCAAAGCTGAGTGTGTGCTGAAGATGCCCAGCACATGCTTTCCCTCCTGGCTCTTCGGCTCTGGGAGCAGAGGTCAGACGTTCGCACTAATCCCTGTGCCCCTGGGCAGCCGAGAACAAGCTTTGGAGACGTTGCATTGAAATGGATTTTTAGGTATGAAACCGAGGAGCGACAGCAATGATGGTGACATGGTTGCAAAGCTGACTGTGTGCTGAAGATGCCCAGCACATGCTTTCCCTCCTGGCTCTTCGACTGTGGGAGCAGACGGCAACCGTTCGTGCTCTACTCACTGTGCTGCTGGGCAGCCGAGAGCACGCTCCGAAGAGGGTGCATTCAAATGGAACTTTAGGTATGAAACCGAGGAGCGACAGCAATGATGGTGACATGGTTGCAAAGCTGACTGTGTGCTGAAGATGCCCAGCACATGCTTTCCCTCCTGGCTCTTCGGCTCTGGGAGCAGAGGCCAGACGTTCGTGCACTAATCGCTATGCCCCTGGGCAGCCGAGAACAAGCTTTGCAGAGGTTGCACTCAAATGGACTTTTAGGTATGAAACCAAGGAGCGACAGCAATGCTGGTGTCATGGTTGCAAAGCTGACTGTGTGCTGAAGATGCCCAGCACATGCTTTCCCTCCTGGCTCTTCGGCTCTGGGAGAGTACAGGCCAGACGTTCCTGCACTAATTGCTGTGCCCCTGGTCAGCCAAGAGCACGCTTTGGAGAGGTTGCACTTAAATGCACTTTTAAGTATGAAACCGAGGAGCGAGAGCAATGATGGTGACACCGTTGCAAAGCTGACTGTGTGCTGAAGATGCCCAGCACATGCTTTCCCTCCTGCCTCTTCGGCTCTGGGAGCAGAGGCCAGACGTTCGTGCTCTAATCGCTGTGCCCCTGGGCAGCTCAGAGCAAGCTCCGGAGAGGTTGCATTCAAATGGACTTTTAGGTATGAAACCGAAGAGCGACAGCAATGATGGTGACACCGTTGCAAAGCTCAGTGTGTGCTGAAGATGCCCAGCACATGCTTTCCCTCCTGGCTCTTCGGCTCTGGGAGCAGAGGCCAGACGTTCGTGCACTAATCGCTGTGCCCCAGGGCAGCCGAGAAAAAGCTTTGGAGACGTTGCATTCAAATGGATTTTTAGGTATGAAACCGAGGAGCGACAGCAATGATGGTGACATGGTTGCAAAGCTGACTGTGTGCTGAAGATGCCCAGCACATGCTTTCCCTCCTGGCTCTTCCGCTCTGGGAGCAGAGGCCAGACGTTCGTGCATTAATCGCTGTGCCCCTGGGCAGCCGAGAACAAGCTTTTGAGAGGTTGCACTCAAATGGACTTTTAAGTATGAAAACGAGGAGCGCCAGCAATGATGGTGACACCGTTGCAAAGCTGACTGTGTGCTGAAGATGCCCAGCACATGCTTTCCCTCCTGGCTCTTCCGCTCTGGGAGCAGAGGCCAGACGTTCGTGCTCTAGTCGCTGTGCCCCGGAGCAGCTGAGAAGCAGCTTTGGAGAGGATGCATTCAAATGTACTTTTAGGTATGAAACCGAGGAGTGACAGCAATAATGGTGACACCGTTGCAATCCTGACAGTGTGCTGAAGATGCCCAGCACATGCTTTCCCTCATGGCTCTTCGGCTCTGAGTGCAGAGGCCAGACGTTCGCGCTCCACTGACTGTGCTGCTGGGCAGCAAAAAGCAACGTGCAGAGAAGTTGGATTCAAATGAACTTCTAGGTATGGAAGTGAGGAGCGACAGCAATGATGGTGACACCGTTGCAATCCTGACAGTGTGCTGAAGATGCCCAGCACATGCTTTCCCTCCTGGCTCTTCGACTGTGGGAGCAGACGGCAACCGTTCGTGCTCTACTCACTGTGCTGCTGGGCAGCTGAGAGCACGCTCCGAAGAGGGTGCATTCAAATGGAACTTTAGGTATGAAACCAAGGAGCGACAGCAATGATGGTGACATGGTTGCAAAGCTGACTGTGTGCTGAAGATGCCCAGCACATGCTTTCCCTCCTGGCTCTTCGGCTCTGGGAGCAGAGGTCAGACGTTCGTGCACTAATCGCTGTGCCCCTGGGCAGCCGAGAAAAAGCTTTGGAGATGTTGCATTCAAATGGATTTTTAGGTATGAAACCGAGGAGCGACAGCAATGATGGTGACATGGTTGCAAAGCTGACTGTGTGCTGAAGATGCCCAGCACATGCTTTCCCTCCTGGCTCTTCGGCTCTGGGAGCAGAGGTCAGACGTTCGTGCACTAATCGCTGTGCCCCTGGGCAGCCGAGAAAAAGCTTTGGAGAGGTTGCATTCAAATGGATTTTTAGGTATGAAACCGAGGAGCGACTGCAATGATGGTGACATGGTTGCAAAGCTGACTGTGTGCTGAAGATGCCCAGCACATGCTTTCCCTCCTGGCTCTTCGGCTCTGGGAGCAGAGGCCAGACGTTCTTGCACTAATCGCTGTGCCCCTGGTCAGCCAAGAGCACGCTTTGGAGAGGTTGCACTTAAATGCACTTTTAAGTATGAAACCGAGGAGCGAGAGCAATGATGGTGACACCGTTGCAAAGCTGACTGTGTGCTGAAGATGCCCAGCACATGCTTTCCCTCCTGCCTCTTCGGCTCTGGGAGCAGAGGCCAGACGTTCGTGCTCTAATCGCTGTGCCCCTGGGCAGCTGAGAGCAAGCTCCGGAGAGGTTGCATTCAAATGGACTTTTAGGTATGAAACCGAGGAGCGGCAGCAATGATGGTGACACCGTTGCAAAGCTGAGTGTGTGCTGAAGATGCCCAGCACATGCTTTCCCTCCTGGCTCTTCGGTCCTGGGAGCAGAGGCCAGACGTTCGTGCACTAATCGCTCTGCCCCTGGGCAGCTGAGAAGCAGCTTTGGAGAGGTTGCATGCAAATGTGCTTTTAGGTATGAAACCGAGGAGTGACAGCAATAATGGTTACACCGTTGCAATCCTGACAGTGTGCTGAAGATGCCCAGCACATGCTTTCCCTCCTGGCTCTTCGACTGTGGGAGCAGACGGCAACCGTTCGTGCTCTACTCACTGTG
The DNA here is from genome assembly GCF_033815535.1 of Pezoporus flaviventris. Lineage (NCBI taxonomy): Eukaryota > Metazoa > Chordata > Aves > Psittaciformes > Psittacidae > Pezoporus > Pezoporus flaviventris. The sequence goes on along the minus strand of NW_026892660.1, from coordinate 661,446 downwards.
CTGCTGGGCAGCCGAGAGCACGCTCCGAAGAGGGTGCATTCAAATGGAACTTTAGGTATGAAACCGAGGAGCGACATCAATGATGGTGACACCATTGCAAAGCTGACTGTGTGCTGAAGATGCCCAGCACATGCTTTCCCTCCTGGCTCTTCGGCTCTGGGAGCAGAGGCAAGACGTTCGTGCACTAATCGCTGTGCCCCTGGGCAGCCGAGAAAAAGCTTTGGAGACGTTGCATTCAAATGGATTTTTAGGTATGAAACCGAGGAGCGACAGCAATGATGGTGACATGGTTGCAAAGCTGACTGTGTGCTGAAGATGCCCAGCACATGCTTTCCCTCCTGGCTCTTCGGCTCTGGGAGCAGAGGCCAGACGTTCGTGCACTAATCGCTGTGCCCCTGGCCAGCCGAGAACAAGCTTTGGAGAGGTTTCACTCAAATGGACTTTTAAGTATGAAACCGAGGAGCGACAGCAATGATGGAGACATGGTTGCAAAGCTGACTGTGTGCTGAAGATGCCCAGCACATGCTTTCCCTCCTGGCTCTTCGGCTCTGGGAGCAGAGGCAAGACGTTCGTGCACTAATCCCTGTGCCCCTGGGCAGCCGAGAACAAGCTTTGGAGACGTTGCATTGAAATGGATTTTTAGGTATGAAACGGAGGAGCGACAGCAATGATGGTGACATGGTTGCAAAGCTGACTGTGTGCTGAAGATGCCCAGCACATGCTTTCCCTCCTGGCTCTTCGACTGTGGGAGCAGACGGCAACCGTTCGTGCTCTACTCACTGTGCTGCTGGGCAGCCGAGAGCACGCTCCGAAGAGGGTGCATTCAAATGGAACTTTAGGTATGAAACCGAGGAGCGACAGCAATGATGGTGACATGGTTGCAAAGCTGACTGTGTGCTGAAGATGCCCAGCACATGCTTTCCCTCCTGGCTCTTCGGCTCTGGGAGCAGAGGCCAGACGTTCGTGCACTAATCGCTATGCCCCTGGGCAGCCGAGAACAAGCTTTGCAGAGGTTGCACTCAAATGGACTTTTAGGTATGAAACCGAGGAGCGACAGCACTGATGGTGACACCGTTGCAAAGCTGACTGTGTGCTGAAGATGCCCAGCACATGCTTTCCCTCCTGGCTCTTCGGCTCTGGGAGCAGAGGCCAGACGTTCCTGCACTAATCGCTGTGCCCCTGGTCAGCCAAGAGCACGCTTTGGAGAGGTTGCACTTAAATGCACTTTTAAGTATGAAACCGAGGAGCGAGAGCAATGATGGTGACACCGTTACAAATCTGACTGTGTGCTGAAGATGCCCAGCACATGCTTTCCCTCCTGCCTCTTCGGCTCTGGGAGCAGAGGCCAGACGTTCGTGCTCTAATCGCTGTGCCCCTGGGCAGCTCAGAGCAAGCTCCGGAGAGGTTGCATTCAAATGGACCTTTAGGTATGAAACCGAGGAGCGGCAGCAATAATGGTGACACCGTTGCAAAGCTGAGTGTGTGCTCAAGATGCCCAGCACATGCTTTCCCTCCTGGCTCTTCGGCTCTGGGAGCAGAGGCCAGACGTTCGTGCACTAATCGCTCTGCCCCTGGGCAGCTGAGAAGCAGCTTTGGAGAGGTTGCATTCAAACGTGCTTTTAGGTATGAAACCGAGGAGTGACAGCATTAATGGTTACACCGTTGCAATCCTGACAGTGTGCTGAAGATGCCCAGCACATGCTTTCCTTCCTGGCTCTTCGACTGTGGGAGCAGACGGCAACCGTTCGTGCTCTACTCACTGTGCTGCTGGGCAGCCGAGAGCACGCTCCGAAGAGGGTGCATTCAAATGGATCTTTAGGTATGAAACCAAGGAGCGACAGCAATGATGGTGACACCATTGCAAAGCTGACTGTGTGCTGAAGATGCCCAGCACATGCTTTCACTCCTGGCTCTTCGGATCTGGGAGCAGAGGCCAGACGTTCGTGCACTAATCGCTGTGCCCCTGGGCAGCCGAGAAAAAGCTTTGGAGATGTTGCATTCAAATGGATTTTTAGGTATGAAACCGAGGAGCGACAGCAATGATGGTGACATGGTTGCAAAGCTGACTGTGTGCTGAAGATGCCCAGCACATGCTTTCCCTCCTGGCTCTTCGGCTCTGGGAGCAGAGGCCAGACGTTCGTGCACTAATCTCTGTGCCCCTGGGCAGCCGAGAACAAGCTTTGGAGAGGTTGCATTCAAATGGAATTTTAGGTATGAAACCGAGGAGCGATAGCAATGATGGTGACACCGTTGCAAAGCTGACTGTGTGCTGAAGTTGCCCAGCACATGCTTTCCATCCGGGCTCTTCGGCTCTGGGAGCAGAGGCCAGACGTTCATGCTCTTCTCACTGTGCTGCTGGGCAGCCGAGGCCAAGCCGCGGAGAGGTTGCATTCAAATGGACTTTTAGGTATGAAACCGAGGAGCGACAGCAATGATGGTGACACCGTTGCAAAGCTCAGTGTGTGCTGAAGATGCCCAGCACATGCTTTCCCTCCTGGCTCTTCGGCTCTGGGAGCAGAAGCCAGACGTTCATGCTCTACTCACTGTGCTGCTGGCCAGCCAAGAGCAACCACCACAGAAGTTGGATTCAAATGAACTTCTAGGCATGAAAGTGAGGAGCAACAGCAATGATGGTGACATGGTTGCAAAGCTGACTGCGTGCTGAAGATTCTGAGCACAAGCTTTCCCTCCTGGCTCTTCGGCTGTGGGAGCAGAGGCCAAATGTTCCTGCTCTACTCACTGTGCTGCTGGGGAGCCGAGAGCAAGCTCCGAAGAGGGTGCATTCAAATGGACTTTTAGGTATGAAACCGAGGAGTGCCAGAAATGATGGTGACACCGTTGCAAAGCTGACTGTGGGCTGAAGATGCCCAGCACATGCTTTCCCTCCTGGCTCTTCCGCTCTGGGAGCAGAGGCCAGACGTTCGTGCACTAATCGCTGTGCCCCTGGGCAGCCGAGAACTAGCTTTGGAGAGGGTGCATTCAAATGGAATTTTAGGTATGAAAGCGAGGAGCGACAACAATGATGGTGACACCGCTGCAATGCTGACTGTGTGCCGAAGAAGCCCAGCACATGCTTTCCCTCCTGGCTCTTCGGATCTGGGAGCAGAGGCCAGATGTTCATGCTCTACTCACTGTGCTGCTGGGCAGCCAAGAGCAACCAGCAGAGAAGTTGGATTCAAATGAACTTCTAGGTATGGAAGTGAGGAGCGACAGCAATGATGGAGGCACCGTTGCAAAGCTGACTGTGTGCTGAAGATTCTGAGCACCAGCTTTCCATCCTGGCTCTTCGGCTGTGGGAGCAGAGGCCAAAGGTTTGTGCTCTACTCACTGTGCTGCTGGGAAGCCGAGAGCAAGCTCCGAAGAGGGTGCATTTAAATAGACTTTTAGGTATGAAACCGAGGAGCAACAGCAACGATGGTGACACCGTTGCAAAGCTGACTGTGTGCTGAAGATTCTGAGCACCAGCTTTCCATCCCGGCTCTTCGGCTCTGGGAGCAGAGGCCAAACGTTCGTGCACTAATCCCTGGGCCCCTGGGCAGCCGAGAACAAGCTTTGGAGAGGTTGCACTCAAATGGACTTTTAGGTATGAAAGCGAGGAGTGACAGCAATGACGGTGACACCGTTGCAAATCTGACTGTGTGCTGAAGATGCCCAGCACATGCTTTCCCTCCTGGCTCTTCGGCTCTGGGAGCAGAGGCCAGACATTCGTGCACTAATCCCTGGGCCCCTGGGCAGCCGAGAACGAGCTTTGGAGAGGTTGCACTCAAATGGACTTTTAGGTATGAAACCGTGGAGCGACAGCAATGATGGTGACACCGTTGCAAATCTGACTGTGTGCTGAAGGGGCCCAGCACATGCTTTCCCTCCTGGCTCTTCAGCTCTGGGAGCAGAGGCCAGATGTGCGTGCTCTCCTGTCTGTGCTGCTGGGCAGCCAAGAGCAACAAGCAGAGAAGATGGATTCAAATGAACTTCTAGGCATGAAAGTGAGGAGCCACAGCAATGATGGAGGCACCGTTGCAAAGCTGACCGTGTGCTGAAAATTCTGAGCACCAGCTTTCCCTCCTGGCTCTTCGGCTGTGGGAGCAGAGACCAAACGTTCGTGCTCTACTCACTGTGCTGCTGGCCAGCAGAGAGCAAGCTTCGAAGAGGGTGCATTCAAATGGACTTTTAGGTTTGAAACCGAGGAGCGACAGCAATGATGGTGACACCGTTTCAAAGCTGACTGTGTGCTGAAGATGCCCAGCACATGCTTTCCCTCCTGGCTCTTTGGCTCTGGGAGCAGAGGCCAGACGTTCGTGTTCTTCTCGCTGTGCTGCTGGGCAGCCGAGGCCAAGCCGCGGAGAGGTTGCATTCAAATGGACTTTTAGGTATGAAACTGAGGAGCGACAGCAATGATGGTGACACCGTTGCAAATCTGACTGTGTGCTGAAGATTCTGAGCACATGCTTTCACTCCTGGCTCTTCGGCTCTGGGAGCAGAGACCAAACGTTCGTATTACACACACTCTGCTGCTGGCCATCCGAGAGCAAGCTCCGGAGAGGGTGCATTCAACTGGACTTTTAGGTATGAAAGCGAGGAGCGACAGCAATGATGGTTACACTGTTGCAAAGCTGACTGTGTGATGAAGATGCCCAGCACATGCTTTCCCTCCTGGCTCTTTGGATCTGGGAGCAGAGACCAAAACATCGTGCTCTACTCGCTGTGCTGCTGGGCAGCCAAGAGCAACCAGCAGAGAAGTTGGATTCAAATGAACTTCTAGGTATGAAAGTGAGGAGCGACAGCAATGATGGAGGCACTGTTGCAAAGCTGACTGTGTGATGAAGATTCTTAGCACCAGCTTTCCCTCCTGCCTCTTCAGCTCTGGGAGCAGAGGCCAAACGTTCATGCTCTACTCACTGTGCTGCTGGGCAGCCGAGAGCAAGCTCCGGAGAGGGTGCATTCAAATGGACTTTTAGGTATGAAACCGAGGAGCGACAGCAATGATGGTGACACCGTTGCAAAGCTGACTGTGTGCTGAAGATGACCAGCACATGCTTTCCCTCCTGGCTCTTCGGCTCTGGGAGCAGAGGCCAGACGTTCGTGCTCTACTCACTGTGGTGCTGGGCAGCCAAGAGCAACCACCAGAGAGGTTGGATTCAAATGGAGTTTTAGGTTTGAAACAAAGGAGCGACAGCAATGATGGAGGCACCGTTGCAAAGCTGACTGTGTGCTGAAGATGCCCAGCACATGCTTTCCCTCCTGGCTCTTCAGCTGTGGGAGCAGAGGCCAAACGTTCGTGCTCTACTAGCTGTGCTCCTGGGCAGCCAAGAGCAAGCTCCGGAGAGGTTGCATTCATATGTACTTTTAGGTATGAAACCGAGGAGCGACAGCAATGATGGTGACACGGTTGCAAAGCTGACTGTGTGCTGAAGATGCCCAGCACATGCTTTCCCTCCTGGCTCTTCGGCTCTGGGAGCAGAGGCCAGATGTTCGTGCTCTACCTGCCGTGCTCCTGGGCAGCTGAGAGCAAGCTCCGGAGAGTTTCTATGCAAATGGACTTTTAAGTATGAAAGTGAGGAGTGACAGCCATGATGGAGGCACAGTTGCAAAGCTGACTCTATGCTGAATATGATCAGCACATGCTTTCCCTCCTGGCTCTTCGGATCTGGGAGCAGAGGCCAGACGTTCGTGCTCAACTCACTGTGCTGCTGGGCAGCCAAGAGCAACCACCAGTGAAGCTGGATTCAAATGGACTTCTAGGTATGAAAGTGAGGAGCGACAGCAATGATGTAGGCACTGTTGCAAAGCTGACTGTGTGCTGAAGATTCTGAGCACCGGCTTTCCCTCCTGGCTCTTCTGCTGTGGGAGCAGAGGATGAACGTTCATGTTCTTCTTACTCTGCTGCTTCTTAGCCGAGAGCGGGCACGGGAGACGTCGGATTCAATTGGATTTTTAGGTGGGTGGGTGGCACCGTTGCAAACCTCACTGAGAGCTGAAGGGGCCCAGCACAAGGTTTTAGGTCTGGTTCTTCGGCTGTGGGAATAGAAGCCAAACATTCATGCTCTACTCACTCTGCTGCTGCTCCTCCAAGAGCCAGCACCAGAGAGGTTGTATTCATATTGACTTTTAGGTGTGAAAGCAAGGAGCAACAGCAATGCGGGTGGCATCGTTGCAAAGCTCACTGTGTGCTGAAGATGCCCATCACACGCTTTCCCTCCTGGCTCTTCAGCTGTGGGAGCAGAGGCCAAACATTCATCCTCTACTCACTCTTCTGCTTGTCAGCCGAGAGCAACCACCGAAGAGGTTGGATTCAAATGGACTTTTAGGGGGGAAAGCAAGGAGCGACAGCAATGCTGGTGGCACTTTTGGAAGTATCAACTTAATTCCTAGAAATGGAGTCCTCCAGAACACTGTTACCAACATGGTAACCCACCCTAGTTAATGTAGCAACACAGGTTGAATATGCATTAATTGCAAAACTTTTATGCATAAATTGCAAAAGCGATGTGACGGGGTTGAAGCCAGATTTGGATGCGTGCCCCTTGTTTCCCAGCGCTGCAATAAAGCACCTCATATAACCATTCCAGTGGTTATGTGTCAGTTCTTACGCTAACAGTACCATTGCAGAGCTCACCATGTGTAGGTGATGCCCAGCACCGGCTTTCAGTCCTGGCACCCTGGGTGTTGGAGCAGTGCCTAGACATTGGCACTCTCAGGGGTGTGCTCAAGGACACCTAAGTACAGTCAATACAAGGGCTAGTATACAGATGCAGCTTCAGGTCCCAAATCAAGGTTGGATTGCTATGTTGGTGGCACCATTCTGGAGCTCATTTTGTATAGGTGCCTGTGAGAGACCTTGTTTTATGCTGCCTGACTGAAAGCTTGTTTGCAATACTGTTGATCTCATTTGAGGGTTTAGCATTTAACCAAGCTCAGCTTCTGTGAACAGATAAGGAACAAGCAGCCACCCAAAACCTGTTTGGATCAAGGGCAAGGCAGGCATGTCACTGTGGACGATGTGCCTGGGCATGGGTAACCAACTATAACCCCAGCACCAGCCCAGCCCTTGGGAAATCACCCCGACCAGGTCAAACACCACCAGACCCATGGCTCAGATGAACAAATTAGCTCCCTAAAGTGCAAACATCCAGTCCCTGCTCTTAAACCTAAAGTGTTAGGACAGAAAGCTGGCACTGGGCATCTCCTATACAGGGTGCCCTCCAGAACATGCCACCAATATGGATATCCTCACTTACTCACCTAAAACTCCATCTGTGTAAAGGATCACTGGACAGCGCTCTCAGGCATCCCAGAACCCAGCTCCCAGAGTGCACACTTCCAGCCACTCTCACCCTTTCTACACAACCAGTGCTAAACTGCTAACCTGAAATGAACATGTTTCACATAGAGATACTGAATGTTACATGTGCTGCTGAGATTAAAGCAATCCAAAACCACACTCTGGAGAAACCTCAGGTGCTGTAAAAATAAAAACTCATGCCAATAAAGCTGAGAGAGCTCAAAGACACCTAAAGAGTGAAGGAACAGCAAAGAACTGATAGCAGAACAGCCCAAGAGCTCAATGAGATCCCTAACAACCAAAGTGCAAATGTCCAGTCCCCGCTCAAATACCCAAAGAACCAGGACAGAATGCTGCTGCTGGGCTGCTTCTGCAGACAGTGAGCTCCGCAACAGTGCCAACAGCGTTGCTGTCGCTCCTTGCTTTCCCACCTTAAAGTCCAATTGATTGCAACCTCTATGGCACACACTCATTGGAGCATTCACAGCTTCCTTGGGCAATCCATTTCAGTGCCTCACCATCCTCACAGTAAAGAACTTCTTCCTTATATCTAACCATCTAACCTCAACTCTCCTGTTTAAGTTTGAATCTGTTACCCCTTGTCCTATCACTACAGTCCTTAATGAAGTCTCTCTCCAGCATCCACGTAGGACCCCTTCAGATACTGGAAGGCTGCTGTGAGGTCTCCACCCAGCCTTCTCTTTTCCAGTACCAGTAGGGATACTGCATGTTGGAGGATGATTCCTTTTAGAAGCAATAATAATTAGTGACTTATTATGGCATTTTGGACAAAAGCCGCAAGTCCGTGGCTGGTTTCGCCGCTCCTATCAATGTACAATGCACAGAGCTGGGATCAGTGCTGGATCAGAAGCTATCAGAGACCTGCCCTGCAGTGGAAGGACCCATTTGGCCAAGCCAAAGCTGGGGCTAGCAGAAAGGGTTCCATCCACCAGTACTGAGACATGCTGGTGGTCCTTGAGCATCATGAAGAGTACTCTGAAAGGTCGCTATGGCAGTGGAAGCCACGCCCCCAGGCAGTGACACAGACCCTGGTTGAGGCAATCGCTTTATTGAGGAGCAGGGGAGTGGCCGGATCAAGGGGAGCGGTCAGGGATCCCCTGCAATGCTGATGGTGGCCAATGAGATGGTCTCGGTGGAGAGGCTCCTCCCCTTCTCATAGATGAGGTAGAGGAAGCGGGAGTGTCCCTGAGTGCCAGGGGGTGGGGCAGCCATCGAAGAGTACCCGCTGGGCCCCGCCCACACCTGCAGGCCATGCCCCCACCACGTGGTGCCGTTGGTGAAGCTCCAGCGCAGGGTCAAGTTCACTCCTGTTTGGAGGGGAAGGATCCAGCATCTGTTAAGCCCTGCCCACACAAAGCCACGCCCACAACAGACATGCTCAGCAGCAGCCCCATGCCCTGCAGGCAACAGGGGGTAAAGCTGGGAGTTGGGGGGCCCAGGAGGTGGCTTTGGGGGTCGGAGATGGGAAGTGAAGGTTTAATGGGAAACAAGAGGAGGGCCAAGGGGCAGTGATGGGTATCTGGGGGCCCTGGGGTGTGCTGGTGGCATTAAGAGGGGTCAAGGGAGGGTAATAGGCGAGCAACAAAGAGCTTAGGGAAGGGTCAGGAGGGCATTAATGGGGGGTAAGAGGGGTGTTGCGGGGCTATGGGGTCCCCCATTGGGGAGTTAAGGAGGGGGTAAAGAGAAGGGTGAGGTCTTGGGTGTGTAAGAGGAGCATTAATAGAGGACAAAGGGGGGCACTGAGGGGCCCTGGGGGGACTTTGGGAGTCTAGGGTGAGCATTAATGAGGAATAAGAGAGGGGCTAATAGGATATGGGTGGCAAGAGGGAGCCTGCAGGGAGCTCTGTGGACATCGGGGTGGGGGGTTAAGGGTGGGCCATAGGTTTGGGGGGGGGAGGCCATTACCCTGCCACTGCCTTCAGCCTACACCCTCTGCCCGTAGGCGACGCCCCACAGCAGTCAAGCCCCACCTGCCCACCCAAAGCCTCACGCCTCTCCCACTCACGCTGGCTCTCGTGTGCGGGATTACTGAAGAACACGAGATCCCCGGTGACCAGGACCCCAGCGGCCACCGCAGGGTCCACCAAGGCGGGATCGAAGGTGACAGCGGCAGGGGGGAGGGTCTCACCACCATCCCAGCTCCGCGCCACCATCCGGCAGCGGCACCGGTACGAGTTCTGGTTCCGGATGTTGACGGCGATGGAGCCATCAGGCAGCTCATAGGGCTGCGGTGCCATGAGAGAGGGGTCACTGTCCAAGACCCCCAAAAGACAGGGGCTGAAACCCATTTAACCCTTAAAGTGTGGGGTCCCGCCTCTAGCCCCCAAAATGAGGATCCCCCCCTTCCCCCCACACCCTGATTTTCACCCTGTCCCTCCTACCTGGCACTCATCAGGGGTGAAGTCCCGGGAATGGCGGGGGGCCCCAAAGGGAATGGCGGGCAGCGACCCACCCCGCCGCCACCGTAGTCCCCCGTCATCACTCAACAGCAGTGAGACCCCATCCCGCTCCAGTGTCCCATGGCCACAGAACACCAGGCGCCCGCTGCCCGGTGCATGCTGCTTCTGCGGAGGTGGGGCACAGACACCCTGTATGTGCATCCTTGTGCTGTCTCCCAGCTCTCCCCTGAACCCCACCTCCCGCCTGTTCCTTGATGCCTGGGTCCCTTCTGACCCCCTCTCTGGGCACCCAGACCCCTGGATTTTGGGGTTATCACCCCACATATCCCAAAGGTCCCCTCCACCCCAATCCCTGTGTGCCCCCAGGACCCAAACCTCCAAGCCCCAACACCAGCCAGATGCCTGGATCCCCCCAAACCCCCACATCCCCCACCCCAGGGTTCCACCCAAACCCCTTTCCCAAGCTTTAATGCCTGGGTCTCCCCAAATCCCCCCTTGGTCCCCCCCATCTCCCCTTGTACCTGGATGCCATAGCCAGGCCCTGGGGCAAACACCTCACTACCAACCACCCCTGAGAGGTTCTGGGGAGGTCCCCATGAGCGGCCACCATCACGACTGCGCAGGAGGTGCGTGCTGGGGGGGCCGCAGGCCTGGGGGGGGTGGGCGCAGCGGGCAAACAGCAGCAGCACCTCATCCCCCACCACAGCCAGGGCCCCAAGGTTCAGCCCATCCACTGCCGAGCCGTCATCTGCAGCCACCCGCGTTGGGCCCCACGTTGCGCCTGGGGGAAAACATGGGCAGACCCCCCTGGAGCCCCCCAAGCCCCATAATCTCCCAAGGACTCAAAATCCTGCAGGGGACACGAAGCACCCTCAGAACCCCCTCCAGGGAGCTCTCAGTCCCCCTCACCCAAGACCTCTCCAACACCCCCCAGAGGCCCCTCAGGAACCCCCAGAACTCCCCAAGGATGTCTCAGACTCCCTACATCTCCTTCAGGCCCCCTCCCAAGAACCTCTTAGACCTCCCACTGAACCCCCATGAACTCACCCGAGACCCCATAACCTGCCTTGTGCCCCCCACTAACCCCCTTGACCCTGCCAATACCCCAATGTCCCCCTATAGCCACCAACACTTCTCTTCCCCCCCATTAATGCCCTCCCAACCAGTCCAAAACTCCTTTTCCCGCACCACCATTACTGCCCAGACCCCCCCCCAGACCTCTCAAATCCCCCTCCCCCCAAGAAGGGCCCCCCCCCCCCACCCACTTGCACACACACACACCCAGCCCTCTCTGTGTCCCCAGGCCCACACCCCCGGCCTACCTCCATCGGGGGAGTGGCGGCAGGCGATGAACTTGGCCCCCACGTCGGCGGCCGAGCGCTTCCGGCCCTCGGCGCAGGCCACCAGCGCCCCCCCGCGGGTGGCGGCCACCAGCGGCACCCGGAAAGTGTGGACCCCGCCGTGCCCCTCCCCGCTCACCCACAGCAGCTGCTCCCGCACCACCCGCGGCCGCACCTGGGGGGCAAATGGGGTCAGAGGGAACCCTAATGTAGAGTAAGAGGGGTCAAAAGGGCAGTAGCGGGTGTTGGGGTTCTGGGGGTCCGTCGGCGTGTACTGGGGGGATCAAGGGAGGGGAAAGAAGTTTTGGAGGGGCCGGCGGGCATCAGTTGGGTAAAGAGGGGTGTTGGGGGCTACAGGGGGGTTCTAGGGGCACTGGGGGGGGCAATTATGAGGGACAAAGGGGTGTTGCGGGACCCCAGGATGTGGGCGGGGCACGGGGGGTGGGCGGATCCTGTCGTAGCCCCACCCCCACCCCGGGTACCGTGTCGGGGGTCGCGACCCAGCGTGCTGCGGCGCCCGCGGCCAGGAGCAGACCCGGGAGGAGCCAGCGCGGGGCCATTGCGGCCCCTTTAAGGCTCTGCTGGAGTCACATGACACCGTTCCCAGGGGGCGGGGACCAAACATTAAAAGGGGAATACCCGTCTGGGAACGCGGTCCCCAGCCTTAAAGCTGCAACGGCCGGAGGGAGGCGGGGCAGAGCCAAGCCTTAAGCCGGCGGAATTGGGAGTGTTTACACAGGATTGGGTTTAGGTGATTTATCCAAAATTGAATTGAAATTATGCGTATAGAGACTGAAAATACAAAGGAATAAGGGAGACCCACTTAGTCACGAGGTTCACACCAGATCCCTTTGCTTCCTAAACCCCTGACAGAGCCTAGCTGCTGCTGGATCTAGTCCCAGTCTTGGGACGCTGGGCTCTGGTCCCGAGCCCTCCGCCCCGCCCACGAGCCCAGCCCCATGCTGGGCTGCGCTCCCCCGGGCTCTTGGTTCTCTCCCAGGCTTCAGGGGCAGGGATACAGCAGACTGAAGGAGCAGCTCAGTGAGCTGGTTCCAGGGGAGCACCTCAATGTTGTCGGTGCCAGGCGAGCATTCCACGGCTGTCGGTTCTAGAAGAGCATCCTGCCGTTGTCAGTTCTAGGGGAGCATCCTGCTGCTGTTGCCAGGGCAGCATCCCACTGTCATCAGTACCAGGGCAGCATCCCTCTGCTGTCAGTATCGGGGAGCATCCCTCTGTTGCTGGTACCAGGGCAGCATCCCTCTGCTGTCAGTATCGGGGAACATCCCTCTGTTGCTGGTACCAGGGCAACATCTCTGTTGTCAGCACCAGGGCAGCATCCTGCTGCCATCAGGACAGGGGCCATGGAGCCAGCAGAGGCTCCCGGGCGAGAGCACTGGGCAGGGGCAGAGGCACGCAGGAGGCAGAAGCCACCCAACACGAGTGAGATCCCTCCCATTCCACTCCCGGCCAGGGCTGCCCGTGGGCACTGGGAGGGGGCCGGGCTGACGCCTCCCTCCCCACCCAGCCCTGCAGCGAGCGGTGGTCTCGCTGCTGCCGGCCCCGTGCAACCGGTTCCTCTGGAGCCGGCCGGACCAGCACCGCTGCAGCAAGTTCTTCCTGGGTGCCAGCATCGGGACCCTCCTTGGCCTTGGTGAGTGCTCCCGGTGCCAGGTGTGGCAGGGAGCTGGGGGTACCAGGGGCTCAGGGCGCATCCACTGCTCTTCCAGGGCTCTGCCAGTTCTTCATCGTCCCCATGAACATTACAGAGATGCGTAAGGTGCAACTTTCCTATGGGCTGGCAGGTGAGGACAGGGCCAGGAGGAACTTCTTGGGGTGATGGGAAGCATTGGGAGCCCTGAGGGGTCTCGATGGGACCATGGGGACAGCTCCATGCTCCCACAGGAGTGACTGCCTTGGGCTGGGCCATGTCCCCCCACTTCCGCTGCGCCAGCCTGCTCGTGGTCCCCAAATTCTTTGGCAAGGAGGGTCGGGTCTACATCCTCTCCCTTGTCCTCGCTGCCATCTACAACGGTAGGTTGCCCCCTGCATCCCCGTCCTCCCCATAGGGTCCCAAGGGTCCTGAGCCCCAACTTCCTGGCACCAGGGCCCGTGGCCAACATCTGGCACAACCTGGAGGAGGTGACGCACTCGCTGGGCTGCGTGGCAGAGCTGCAGGTCAACCACAGCCGCATGCTGTGGCAGATGTCCACGGCACCCCTGCGCAAGGTGATGGAGGACATGGCGGTGAGGCAGGGTGTTGGGGTGGGCGGGAGGGGGGCTGCACGGAGCACGGTCAAGCCTCTGTGTGTGCCCCCTGTGGCAGAGGAGTGGGCAGATGCTGAACTCTGAGGTGCAGAACATTTCACGTGCCTTTGTGGGGCTCAATGAGGAGGTGGCCAGCGAAGCTGGGTACGACCTGCGGCAGTCCCAGCGCACCAAGCCCCAGCTGGCACCCAGCACCCAGCAGCTCTATGAGACCAAGACCAAGCTGCGCTGCAATAGTGAGGAGGGAAGGGAGTTGCACCCCATGGCACCAGCCTCACCAGGCACCACACGTGGTGTCCGAGATGGTGGGGCTGGGGCTCCATCAGCTCAGGCTCCTGCCCATCAGATGTGATCGAGCTGGGCATGCAGCACTGCCGGGACTGGTTTGACACCAAGTATGATGCTTGCATGGAGCAGATATTCGTGCCCCTCATCAACCACCTCCTCTGCCTGCCCATGAAGTTCAAGTTCCTCTGCCACATTGTGAAGGGTGGGTAGCGTGGGGGACCCCTGCCCTGGTCACCCTGAGTTGAGGCAATGCCAGCATCATCCTCACTGTGTCCCACAGTTATGAATAGCTGGTGCAGGGACAAGATCCCCGTGGAGGGCAACTTTGGGCAAACATATGACATGATGAACAGCTCAGTCAGCAACCTCAGCCAGGAGTTCAGCGCCAGCATCGTCTTCCAGGTGGGTGCCATGTCCCCTCTGCATGGGGCCAGGCTGGGATGGGACCCAGCCAGACCAACAGCCCCTGTGCTGCAGGAGGATCACCGTGAGATGCTGTTGGTCACCACCAAGGTGTCCGCAGAGCAGCTGATGGAGGAAGTGACCTCACACTTCCAGGAGCACAGTGCCCGCCTGGGCCAGACTTTCTCCATCTTCCGCCTGGTGCTCTCCTTCTCCTTCATCCTCGTCTTCATCACGTGAGCCCTGGCATGGGAGGGCGTGTGGGGTTCAGGCACAGAGAGGCAGGGTCTTCTTTTGGCAGCAGGTCTGGGGGGAGGGGAAAGGCATGAAGACAAAGAGGGAGTCCTGGAGAGCCAGTTCCTGGACCCCCCCTTCTCTTGCCAGGGCTTTCTCCTACACCAAGCAGTACTGTCAGGACATCTCCTACGACAACCTCTACATCACCACCTACTTCCGTCAGATCGATGCGCGCCGCAGGAAGGAGGTGAGGGGGAGCAGGTGGCCCTGCACTGGGGCCGGGGGCTGCAAGGGCTGTGCTGAGCTGCCTCGGCCCCTTCCCCAGCGCAAGCGGACGCTGCTGCCGCTGCTCCGTGCAGAGGCCTCGGCCTTCATCTTCCCGTGCCGGCCCATGGTGCAACCGCTGGAGCTGCAGAACATGGTGAGGGGTCGGGGAGGTGACACGACGGTAGGTGGTTCAGCTGGGGGAGGCTGCAGGACAGGCTGCAGCAGACGCTGTTCCCCGCAGGTGCTGGAGCTGCTGGAGTGCATCCCACCCCTGCTTTTCCTCCTGCTGGCCTGCGCCATGGACCACGTGCTGGTCAGCATGCTCAGCGCCATCCAGCAGCACTCTTTTGTGCAGTACTCCTTCCACAGTGAGGCCCGAAGCCCACGATGCCCACAGCAATGCAGGGGGGGATGCGTGTGTGTGTCCCTCCACAGCTTCACATGTTCCCACAGGCAGCCACCACTTGTCCATCCACGTTATGGGCAGGTCCCTGATGGCGCAGCTCCTGCGGAGCACCATCGGCGCCCTCAACACCTCCTCTGACACCCTGCTGGAGACGTCCAACTTGGGTGAGCCCCCCTCAGGGGATGGACCCCCCATGCCCATCACAGCTCCACATCCTGAGCAGGAGGCTCAACATCATGTCCCCAGTGTGCCTGCCGAGGCCGCGCAGCATGAGCCAGCACCAGTACCTGAGCAGCTGCCTGCCCTTGGCCATGCTGGTGCTACTCTGCCTGGCCCAGGTCTACATATACCGCTTGCGCCGTGTCATCGCCGCCTTCTACTTCCCCAAGGTGAATGGCTGCCCCTCGGTGGGGGGGCAGATTTTGGGGTGAGCCCATAACCTGGACCATAACCTTGGGGTGGGCTCACGGTGTTGGCAGAGGGAGAAGAGCCGCGTGCTCTACCTCTACAACAAGCTGCTGCAGCAGCGCCTGGACTTCATCCAGCGACAGCGGAAGCGCATTGTCCAGCGGGCACAGCAGCCCCCAGGACTGGTAAGCGGAGCTTCACTGTTCCCCCCGATCCCAGGGTTCCACTCCGCCATGGAGCCTGCAGCTCAATCCCACACGGCTCCATCCCTAGAGCACAGCGCTGGTGCACTGGTGCTGCCGCCGCTGGCCCTGTCTAAGCCGCTGGATGCGCCGGAGCTGCACGGTGTGCGGGGTGCGTGTGGGGCCCCCAGAGCCCGCCTGCCCCACGCCCGCCTGCATGGCCCCGTACTGCCGGCAGTGCTGGCATGAGGCGGGATGTGTCTGCCTGGCCTGTGCCCCCCCAGAGCCCCGCCTTGATGCCGACAGCAGCGACGAGGGCATGGGGTACACGGGCTGAGGGCATGAGGCAATAAAGTATGTGAGACCCCACCTCGTGTGCAGCAAGTGTGGTCCATGGGAGAGAGGGTGGAAAGGGGCTGGAAAGGGGACCTTAAAGCTCATCCAGTTCCAAGCCCCTCCATCCCCCTCCCTTAGCCCCTGTTTCCCCCTTTCTCCTAGCCTTTCTCACCTCACCACTCCCTTGATCATCAGAGACAACAGGAGCAACATAAACTTGACCCTAAAGGGGAGGTCTCACCCCTAAAGGCAATGGAGGAGCATATGAGCTTGGCATCACTTTCAAGCCACCCGGGTCCCTGCACAGAGGGAAGCTCCGCAGCAGTGTGGAGGGAGGGGGTTTATTTCAAAAGACGGTAAGACAATTGTTCCGTTTAGTATCAAAACACTTGATAAGGTTCTTTTCTCCGGCTTGGCCCCTAAACCGGCTACAACCAGGCAGCATGCTCACACAAGAAGCTACACACTGTGAGCCTGACACGTCTCCACACTCACACCTCACAGCGACACGTTAGCAATGCACAGCAAGATGGCTTGTACCTTATTAAGACACTAAGAGCACTCCTGGCCAGGGGAGAAGGCCTCGATCCCTTCCCTTGGGGTAGGCAAAAACAGCTTCCCCAAGCAAACAAGGCTGTTGTACTTAAGCTGTTGAGTGTAAGCCAGCACTGAGTGCTGAAGCTTGGTGCGTGAGCACTCGGTGAAGGCAAATTCAGCTCCTGTGTAGCAATGGGTTAGAGGGGCCGTGGCTTCTTCAAGGGGAAAAGAAGTGTCCAACAGCGAGGGGGAAGAGAAACAACCCCTGTGAAGGTTCAACTGGCCAGGGAACTGCCTGGTTTTAGAAGTCTCCTTCCACCCAGGTTGCTTTTCCACAACAGTTACCTTAAAGCTGAGAAACTGAACTGCTCTTTTGGCAAACAGGCTCCTGGAAAGGAAGTTTTCCCAATGGGCTCATATTACTATCCCAGCTGCTCCCATTAGGTGGCCCACAGTCGGAACCATGAGCCACCGCCCACTTCCTCCCCGGCCAAGGCAGGATGACCCAGAGCTGGTTAACAGAAAGTTAATACCCAATTGTAAATCCAAGAGCTTTGAGTGCAGCTCAGCAGCCTCACTGGTTACTTGGAATGTTCACACTGGTTACTACAGAAAGAAAAGGTACTTACAAAATGTGTACAACTCAAAACATGCTCCCAAACATTATTGCATTGCTCGTTTCCCTTAATAACGTTGTTTGAAGCTCTGCCCAACCTGATGATGGCCTTTAACCCCGAGGCAAGGGAGAAGAGCTGCGTTTGGTCAAATTAGCAACAGGAAGCAAACTCTGGTCCCAAGGGTTAGAGGCCAGCAGCGGCTGGGCCAGCGTGGGCATGGCGTGGCAGAGGCAGTGGTGGGGATCCATTACATCTCGTTCAGGTCTAGCAGGGTCTGGTCCAGCATTCTTTGCGTGCAGAGATGCTCCTCTTTGGTGGATTTCAGCTTATCTGGCAGGAAGCAAGAGTCAAGAATTACCAGTGAGCCTCAGCCCCAGGAGATGCCTCAGCCATGCCAAGCATGGCACAGCCCCTTCCCAGCACTGCCACAGCGGGGCCTCAGCCCAGGGGGGTTGCCTGGGTGTAGGAGAAGCTCTGGAGTTACCTGGCTCATGGGTAGCCCCCTCGCACAGCCAGTGCTCCTATCAGCACAAATACCATGTGCTCTTAGCGCTCTGGGCTGTGCTTTGCATGCAGTTGCCTCCAACTGGAGTTGGCTTCACCCAGGGATTCAACACCTCCAGACAGCCCAGCAAGGCACCCAAGAGCCAAAACACACACAGAACCCCCCACCCCCCACAGGTACAGCTGCTTGTGCCCCCCTTCCCCAGCACAGAGATGCTGAGCTTGTCACCAAGACCGTGACTATCTAGCAGCAGGGAGCAGAGAACCGTGCCTCTAGGACAGTGGGGAGAGACTATTTTCAGTGGAGGGCAGGCAGGCAGCAAGGAGGAGCAAAGGGTGCTGCAACTCTTGACTGATACTACAGGCAGTTCTCACATGTTCCTTAAGCCAGGAGGAGAGCTCAGATCAGTAAGTAGCGCTCTAGGCAGGCTTTACTCCAAAGGTGAGCCCACCCTGATCACTGAGGACATCCACTCGCTGGGACACGGCACAGACAGGCTGTGGAAAGATGTCCTTTAGGTACAGGCAGATCTTCAAGGCTGCTCCCCAACCTCCCCAAGGTCAGTGCACAGAGCAAGAGGCAGCCTTCCCAGAGCACCAACAATGGCAGCCTTGAGAGGTTCCCTGCAGACACCCAAAATACAGCTTCGTGCTGTGCATTTCAGGATGGCCAGAAGCTTTCCCAACACTGGGAACAACCGTTTCCCCTCAACCTTCTAGTTTAGGACTCAAAGAGTTTTACAGAGCAGGAGTCAGTCATTTATTGTTAGAAGCCATCTTTCCATGCAGCAGGAAGTCCTACAGTCATTCAGCTAACAGTAAATGAAGTCATAGCACCTGATAGACAGCTTTTAGCAGGCAGAAGCCTAACTTCACCCTGGTCCTCTCCTGGGGTGGGGTGCAGCCATTTTGATTCCATGGAGGAGCCAGGCAGGACACCCTGGACAGGGGACTAAGAGTGCTCAATGAATAGCCAAGCCCAAAGGTTCCTTCACTAAGGTTACCTTTCTAAAACCAAAGTAAATCTGAAGTAAATGAGAGGATTAATTCAAGGGCCCTATTAAATAGCAGCAAGTGCGTAAGATGCGCAAGTCTGCCAGTCATGAATGGGCAGATGCCACTGTGGTGCACAGCGGTGTTGGTGGCAAGGAGCACGTTTAATGGGATTAGTAGCCCCCTCCTCAGTCACACAGATCATGCAGCGTTAACTTGAGCTCGTGTGAGAGCAGGCGGTTTCTCTCAAGCTGGCTGTACAGGTGCTCTGCAGCAGCGACAGGATGAGGGGAAACAAGAGAGAAAAAGAGAGAGAAAGGGCAGGTTAGTGGAGGACCAAGCTGAGCACATCCAATAAGCTGTGTTTGTAACATCTAGGCTATGACACAGAACAAGCTGGGAGGACAAGGGTTTATCTTACTAACGTGGGTTCCAGCTCACAAAGATCACAGAGGAAACCAAGCGTGAGAAGAAATGGGCTTGTGAAGGCAAAGAAAGAGGAGAACATCAAGACATGCAGGCTGGGCTGGACCCAGGTCAGAAGAGAGTCTCAGGCTGCACTTTGCGTGTGGAGCACTGCAGAAAGAAGTAGTCCTACCACAGCTGAACCAGAAGCACCTTCCAAAGACAGCCATGCCACACAGCACGGGACTAGTGGGGTTTTAACAGGGACATCAGAAGAAAAGAATGGCAGCACCTCATACCTGAACCTGGAGGACGCTCCTCCAAGTACATACCCTTGGGCCTCACTTAACAACTTGCCACATCTAGACAAGGCCTGAAGGCAGGATCTGCTTCGGGGATGGGACAGAGGAAGGTCTGGAGCACAGGCTCCCGTGTTAGGTCTGTCCCAGAACAACTACATGAGTAGGATACAGCCCCTCTGCAGGGTCTCACCACCATTCCTCATTGCTTTCAATGAAGGAATAGCTTGCTCTTGAACAAGACGTGGCCAGGTAAAGTCAAGCTGTTCACATGGAGCAGCCAAAGCATGTCTCCATTTCCAGTGTCTCCCCCAGCCACACACAGTGGGGAAGCCCACATTCACCCAGCTCCCATCAGGACTTGCTCTAGCTGTACCACACACAGAAGGTAATAACGCTGCTTGTCCCTTCTCTAAAGCCACCAAGAGACCAAGCAAAGGCCAGAGAAGCCAACAACTTATGTCCCACAACAGTCAAAATAGAAGTTGCAGTATGTGGGACGGGTACATCCCATCCTGGCCTATATAAAAGCCTACCTCGCACATCAGCTGCTGCTGCTGCTAGGGGCTCACTCTTTGGCCTCCATGCTGACTCTGACCTAGGCACCCTGACACCAGCCTCCAGCCCCAGGTGATCAGGGCTGGTCGTGCATCCCCAGAGTGGCAGAGGATGGGAGTCAACTGCAATCACAAGCACAGCCCAGCTCAGGGTAACCAGCCTGCACAAGTCGGTCAGAGCAGAAGCCTCTCCACACCACCCAGAGCAGAGGTTGCATCACCCACTCATCCATGTACCACCCAGCATGGAGTACCAAGCAGGGAACGGGCCTGACACAGCCCAACCTTCAAATTCACTTGCAACACTACTGTGCCACAGCAGAGCCACCAGCTCCACACAAGGCAAGTCATAAACCCACACCTCCCAGGACCTCCCCATGAGGAAAGAGACCATTGCACAACAGTGCAATGGTGCCACCTTCCTCCTGGGAAAAGCTGACAACTCCAGCAACATGAGCTGACAACTGGAAGCCTCCACACACCCAAACACTTGTGACACAGAATCTAGACCCACTAATCCAGCTGCAGGTTTGGTCACTTGCTTTGTGCTCACAGGGCACAGAGTTCTTGCCCATACTCAAGGAGAGCCAGAGCTTTCCAAGTTGTTACCCTGTGAAATTCCACCCCCCAGGACCCAGCAGAGAGCAGACGGCCCCGACCCAGAAGACAGAGAAAGAACAGGCTGGGGCAGCTCAGTGTGTCTGAGCTACCCTCACTGCTAGTGCCATTTGTGTGGAGAAGAGAGTGGCACAAACCTGAGGAAACCACGGGAGATGTCCCAATTCATCAGGACTCTGCTCACGAAGGGCTCTTCGGGCTCTGGGGCAGATGAACCAAGCCAGAAAGGAGAAAATATGTGACAGCCACCCATGAGGCAGCACAGTCACAAGAGGCTGAGCAGTGTTTATGGAGCAGAGCAGCAGTGGTGATGCACATCAGTGGGAAGCTCCGTGCTACACTCCCAGCAGGATCCCAGCACCCTACACAGGGAGCACTTGGGCAAAGCACAGATTCCCTACCTCCATTCCTGAAGCAAGGATCCCTGTCCCCTCAGGCAGCATCTCACACCCAACCAGTCCTGTCCAACTGGAAACCAGCCACAGCTCACTCATTAGCTCACATACCCAGGGAGTGACTTGGTGACTATGAGGATGGTGACTTCCCACTGTAAGCCGGCACTTGGGAATGCCAGTTAACACTATGAGGCAGGCAGCTGTGAGCAGTGTCTTTAGCAAGGCTGAAGCAGGAAGAGCTCAAGGAGCTCCTGCTACAAGCCCCAGCCTTCCATTTGCTGGCAGGGCTGAACCCCTTGCAGAGCTGCACTTTACATTTGTGAGCCAGGAAAACACCCCAAGGGAAAACTCCACCACGTGAAGGAAGTGTGTGTATTCAGCCAAGGGTGATGAGGGTTACACTGGTTTGAAGGCAACACTGAAACAGTTACTCTAAAGCAGCAAGTGGTCACTAGAAACCCATTTCTTCAAAGCATCAGCCCTTCTATTCCATTTATACAAGAACCGTTTTCCTTAGAAAAGGTGACATCATGCTCAAGCAAGGGGCAAGAGAAATACAAAAGGAGCTTTATGGCTCTACGTAAGATATGCAGATGAGAACAACATACTCCCAGCTACACCCAGCCGTGGAAAGGGCAGCCCCTCAGAGCACAGCCGTGTCTGGCACATCAGGTCAAACAGAGGGAGCTTTGTTTAGGAGCGAGTGCAAGTGCTGTCAAGCTTCAGTGTCTTTACATTATTTATTCCCAGGGATGCCCTGCGCACAGTAACTGAGAAAAGGCACTGGAATTCAGACAGAGGTGCTGAGAGTGTGAACGCAGGGTGCAGATGCAGAACAAGCCACCAAGCAGAGAGGCAAATCCAAAGTGTGGAATCACAAGACTTATCTGTGTGAGACAGAAGAATACACTCATTTTAAGAGAGACTGAAGTGTTTGTGAACAGCAAACTTTACTTAAGGAGCTTTCAGACACTAGCGTTAAGGCTCTGCCTCTGCAGGTCAGGTACCTGACCTGTCCCTGATTAGTGTGCAGGACGGTGCAGAGCGGCAGTTAGAGCAGAACCTGCTGCACATCTCAACACAAAGCCAAGTAGCAAAGTGGCAAAACCAGACAAGTTCAGCTACTTCCACAGATCAGCTCATGATCCAGCCCATCTCAAGCCTGTTAATGGCAATTCCTAAGGAATACACTCGAGCACTATGCACAGCCTCTTCCAGGAGGAATTTCGAGACCATGGCCCAGTGGCTCCAGCAGGCAGCTAAGCCACATTACCTTAGGAAGCCTGTCCCAATGGCACT
Source organism: Pezoporus flaviventris (assembly GCF_033815535.1). NCBI lineage: Eukaryota > Metazoa > Chordata > Aves > Psittaciformes > Psittacidae > Pezoporus > Pezoporus flaviventris. The sequence continues at coordinate 639,392 of NW_026892660.1, read as the reverse complement.
GGGAATTGCAGGTCACAGAGTTCAAGTCAGAACCCTCTGAGGCCAGTAGAGCACTTAGCATTACACATGCAGCTCACAAGGACCTAGAAAAGAGCATGCTGCAGGAAAGCCTCCCAGTGCTGGAGGCAGGGATCTGTAGAAGTAACGAAGACACAACAGTGCTATCGATTGTCCACCTCTGAAGACCACAGCACACCAAGCCTGCTGAAGCAAGAGGCAAACACCAGCCAGCTCATATTTACATGGAAGTCATGTCATTCAAGGCGTGGTCCAGCTCCTCACTAATTGCTTTGTACTTCAGTTTCTGGGCATATAGCTCATCTAGAAGATGTTGAGGGGGAGAACAAAAGGGAAACAATGAGAGAAGGCTGAGAAGTTCTTCCAGCAGCCTGGGGCAGGAAAAGCAGTATGGGGTTCATGAACTGGAGAAACTGAAGTTAGATGCGGAGCCATCCCAGCTCCAGGTTAGTTCCTGACAATGAACAGGTGGGTTTGAACAGCCTGAGAACAGCGTGACCAGCAAGTGCCTTCCAAGATTACACCCAGCTCCAGGGGGAACAGAGCCAAGACCTCAAACCACAGCAGCCTGTGAGAACAGTTAAGCTAAGTCAGCAAACCCCACTGACAGGAGGAGCAGCAGGGAAGGGCAACTCCATCCACTTAGGGAGAAACTTGCTCCACTTAAGGAAGGCACAGATCAATTCAGGGGCTTTGTTCTTCCCTTCAATCTCAATACAAAAACAGGTTTGGGAGTAACTGGTCACCCCATAGGCCTGGGCATCAGAGAGAACTCCCACTCTGCAGGACACAGCCAGGCAGGCTGAGCCAAATAGACAGGCCACATGGGTGTTCTCCATCAGGTAAGATGGATGCATGGAGCAGACAGGCCTTCGGAGGAGGAGGTGGCCCTGAGACTCATATCCATGCACTCCTTGAGCACAAGAGCTGGTGCAGCCTTGTCCCAGCTCTGCCTGCTCAGGCTCCAGTCCAGCTGGGAATGCTGTTAACAGCTTCCCAAGGCCCAGAGAACTCTGTCAGTTGTCATAAACTAGGTCACTCCACCAGCAAGGCTGGAGGCCAGAGCCAGCTCTCAGCCAACATGTTTCCAGGGGAAGCATGCAGGGATTTAGAGGAGGTTTTGCAGTTCCAAGTAAAAGCTTGCCCTGGCTGGGCTTGCTCTTGGCTGTGGCTCTGGAACAGCTCAGCTGACACCATTGCTATTTCTAGCTACAAACCCCTCCTGACTGACTCCAGATGGTAGGATATGGCTTTCAATCCCCAAGACCTGGCACAAAAAGCCTAAAGGAACCCATCCTTGGCACAGGCTGACCACACTGCAGGGACGGGGCTTGTGGTGATTTCATCTTGAACCAGGACTGACAATGGGGGGTTTGAGACTTCAGGGGTGCTGTTTCAAGTCACTGACTACTGTGGTTGACTTGCAGGAAACAGCCACATGCATGAGATTCTGCACACAGGTATGTTAATAAGAGATTCCTGGGAAGTTCAGGTGTTCCTCTCCTTAAATTGGGTGAAGCTAGAGCAGAGGAACCCAGTTACGTTCCTGAGGACATCACAACCAAGATGCACCAGCTGTGCTGTCTGTCTCTATCAGTCAGATACAGTAAGGTGTTTACATGGAGAGCTGGAGACCTGCCACAGCACAGCCAGGGCACTGCTTTTAGAGCAGATACAAAGGGCATGACTCGAGCCCAGAGGCATCAAGCCTCACCTTGGAGCATGATCAAACTGCCTCCAAGGAGTGAGGAGCAAAGCCGTGTCTCCACTCTCCAACTCTTTGGAAGGGAGCTTTCCTCAGCATCCCCCTCCTCACCACATACTCTCTGGCTTCCCATCCCCAAGATGTACCTTCCAAATCATCAATGGTCTTCTCCAGCTTCGCTACAGACCGCTCAGCAAATTCAGCACGAGTCTCTGCCTGCAGGAAGAAGCAAGCCCATTAGTACAACAGCTTTGGTATTCAGCAAAGGGTTACAGAGGCACCAGCCTGAGGACATGAAGTCTCCTGCCTTCCACATCTCTCCCCAGTCGACCAGCTGCGCCACCCTGACATGGTCCCTCACCTCTTTGAGTTTATCAGTCAGGATCTTGATCTCTTCTTCGTATTTATCCTCTTTTTGGGAGTACTGTGGAAAAGGACAAGAGTCAGCAACCAGCACCCCTCAGCAGCTCCACAACCTCCCACTCCCACAGCTACAGAGGGAGACAACTCCTCTATTGAAGTGCACATGCCTGCAGAAACTTCCAGCTGGGAGCTGCTCATCCCCACCCCAGTCCAACAGAAGTAGGTCAGGGACTCCCACACCATGCACAGAACAAACCTGGGTACAAATTCTCATCCCAGCAGCTGATCTGAGTCTGGCCCAGGGCAGGGCAGGGCAGCCAGGCTCCCCACAGCTCCTACAGTCAACATTAGCCCTGCACTGAAATCCATTAGCTCTTTGGAGAGCAGGCATAGGTCTCTTTGCTTGCTTAAGGCTGCAGTTGTGCCATTTCCATCCCAGTGGGTGCTCTGCTGTCACACACCCTCTGAGCAAAAGAGAAATGTTTCTGGCCCTTGGACATGCAGCCCTACCTTCTCAGCCTGAGCCTCAAGAGACTTGAGATTGTTGGTGACATTCTTCAGCTCTTCCTCCAGCTCGGAACATTTACTGTGGAGTTGTGTAAAGAAAAGGGGGAGAAAAAGGCAAAGAAGAAGTGGGAGGGAAAGACAGGAGAAAAAGAAGTGAATCCATGTGCAGGGAAGAGCAGGAAGTTCTTAAGGAGACAGTCTGTGATCAGGCTGGATGGGAGCCTGTGCAGAAAGCAAGTTCCCTTCCCACCTCCAAGTTTGTATTGGAAGTCTTCTGCCAGCACATGCACAGGGCACTGAGCTGAGCAGCCGAGGTGTGAACAGACTTCGGCCAGACCTGGAATCTTCCAAGTAGAAACTGCACATTTAGTTTGCTGTAAGGAGGGAACCTGTTCCGATGGACACATGGACCTCCACCACCACTGGGACAGGAACATTGATGGGCAGAGAGGACAGAACATTCCAGGAGAAAGATGCAGTTAAGCTGAGGGAAGAAACATGGGCAAGAAAACCAGGAGAGTTGTGGTTTAATGGTTCCAGAAGGGAATGGTTAGTACCTTGTCTTCAGCAAGAGACAGACACCTCAAGTGCTGGTCCATCACTCGGATCTGCTCCCGCAGCTCCCGGCAACGACTATTAGTGACGGTCACACGATGGCAGAAGCCAGGTGGGGACAGGGGTCAAAAGGAGTACCAAGAACACAACACCACAGAGGGGAAGGGGAAGAACACAAAGAAGTCACAGTCATGACATGCATGTCTGGGCAGGAAGCACAGTGCTACTGCTACAAACACACTAACTTTGTTAGACAAGGCCCAGAGTACAGCAAGGACCTGACCAGCTCCTCAAGGATCGGCTAAAGCATCTGGACATGTGAAAGGTGCCCAAACACCACAGTCTGCATGTGTGCTCCAAGCAGAGGCAGCCCAGCTCACTGCTCACCACTGCACAAGTCTGCAGTGGTTACTGCAAAGGATAAGAGGCCAAAGACCAAGATCAGCCCCAGTTCTGCCCTTGGACATTCTCCATGCCACTTCAGTCCTGGCCCATAAGGCCTCCACTGCTGCACGAGAAGTGCTGTGCCCTCATGTGCTCTGTTAGCAATGTGTAAGGATCTTGTGACCATGTACACAAAGCAGTGCTGGTGGCCACCGAGTGGAGATGGGTTCTCTGGCCTGGCTAACTAGGGAGTGCCTCCATGTGAAGGGGCAAAACATCTCCACTAAAAGGCAAATCGTATAATTGCAAACTCCACATCCTCAGTGGACCTGATCCTCTTTTGAGCAGAAGAGTGCTTCCAAGACATTCTTCTGAGGATCTAAACTCATCCTGTGCTTCAGGCCTTGTGTAACAAGGTTAGGAATGCTGTGTTAGTTCCCATGCAAAGACAGATGTGCCAGTTACATGCGAGCAGATTACTCACGACTCTGCAAGCTCAGCTCTCTCTTCAGTACGCTCTAGATCTCCTTCTATGATCACCAGCTTTCGAGCAACCTGGAACAGAGAATTAGAGTGAAGAGGAAGGAAGACAATTCTGCATTTGTAGGCTCTGCAGAGCACTAAAGGGAACAGCTGCAGGAGTCAGTGGAGCTGCCAGAGCCTTTTGGCTGAGGGGAACACGGACAGAGCTCTCTGAAAGCCAGGCTCTCCCACCAGGTTTGCTGAGGAAAGCCCTGTCAGCAAGAAAAGGAGCTGCCTCTCCTGGCCCGGGTCAGCTGCACTACAGCATCCAAGGTTCTCACCTCCTCATACTTCCTGTCTGCCTCCTCTGCAATGTGCTTGGCTTCCTTGAGCTGGATCTCCTGCAGCTCCATCTTCTCCTCATCCTTCAGAGCTCTGTTTTCAATTACTTTCATGCCTCTGCCCAAAAGAATGCACAGGGAGGGGAGATGTAGAAAACAAAGATGTACAAGCCAGTGGTGTAACGAGCTTTGGAGCATTAACAATGCTCCCCTGGACCACACTGCTTCCTTATGAGCCATGACACCTCCGAGGGCAGAGGGGGGCACAGGAAAGCAGAAACTACTGGGCTGACACAAATACAGCAACCTCGATTGCTCAGAATTATCTGTTCCTTGGCATGTTCCTCCAGCAGCTCACTGGGCTCGTGGTTGAAGGGAAATGTGGTGCTTCTGAGAAGAACAAGACAGGCTGTCTTAGGGGCTGAGCCAAGGACTTTCCAGGCTGGAAGGCAGGAAGAGCCAAGTCCATCTTTATGGCAGGCCATGAGCTGGGTCAGGCTGCTCACTACAAGCATGTGCACCAGTGAAGCACAGCAGCCAGCTGGAAGTGCACCACTCCCCTCTGAATCACAGAACCAGGGCAGGGGCCATCTGCCAGCAGGGAGGATGCTGGCAGAGCCAGTGCAAGCAGATGCCTCCCCATCAGCAGCCACTTTTACAGGTCAGCTGTGTCCCAGAACCCACCTATTTCGCCTCACTTGGAGGCAGGGATGCATTGTAGCACACAGCACTTACTCAGTCCTTAGCCTCAGGTTCTAAGATACCCACTCAAGGCCAACACATTGTTGTACCTGCTCTGCATAAGCAACTCCCACAGGCAACCTTGATGTGGTATCTCCTTCCCACCCTCCAGGAGGCCCAGGAGGTTGATGGCACTGAGCCCTCAGTCAGGAAGAGGGCTAAGATGTCTGAGGGAGTGAAAGCAGATCCTTTGCTCACCTTTCACTTTCATCTGCAGCCTTCTCTGCCTCTTCCAGCTTCTGCAGAGCTGTGGCAAGGCGCTCCTGGGCTCGGTCTAACTCCTCCTCTACCAGCTGGATACGGCGGTTCAGAGATGCCACTTCTGCCTCAGCCTGGAGGGAAGAGATGAGGGTGACTGATTGTTAGCACAAGGCAGCTGAGCTCTGCCTTCAGGTCAGTGATAGCACATGGGAAGCCTGAAACAAAATGAGGGTGCTGTACCCACTGCCTTAGGGGCTCCATGCCAGCACTTCACACACACGCTCTCTGGCTCCACGGCAACTCAGCCTGCAGGTTTCCTGCCTGCCACTTCGAGCTGACGTGACAGTTGAAGCCATCAACACTAAGGAGATGCCTTACACTAATGGCTCTTCTCTGCAGCTGCCTTGCTCCTGCCAGGCATCAATCACAACAGTGTTCAGCCACCACACCAGAGCTGGGTGACAGCTACCATTTAGCACAGCTTCCTCACGTGATCTGGACATGAGCATTGCTTCAAAGCAGCCCTCTCCTCAGCAACAGAAGAGGGATGAACAGCTCCAGAGGGCTGCCAAGCTGGGGCAGGGCACTGGCAGGGCACTGCAGTGCCCACAACCTGCAGCTCAAGCCTCAGGGAGCCAGAGGGGCTCCAGGCTTCCTTCTCCCAGTGGTTTGCTCATAGAAGGAACAGCAGCCTCAGCCAGCCTTGAGGCAGGTTGAGGCGGCTGCTCCCCAGCACCAGCCACACTCAGGCAGCTACCTCTGTAGAGCTGTACCCACCAGGAGCTGGTGCACTTGCTGAGAGCCAGAAGTGTGACTACAAAAGTGTCACTACAAAAGGGAGCAAGGCTTTTAATGATCCAGCAGACAGTGGCCATCCCACTGCCCAAAGCAGTGCTGCTCTAACAGCTCTGGCATCAACCAGAATACGTCTGCTTCCAGTCTGTGTCAAGCCCCGCCACGGGGGAAGCCTGGATGCCCTGGGGACACTAACACCCCACCTGAGCTACTGCAAGGAACCCAAACTCCTGCTCTCCAAAGGGACGAGAGCACTGGTACAAAGACACACAGAGCTGCAGGCAAGTCAGGGCAGCACTGTGATATTCCACAGGGACCCGTGCACATGCCAAGCATATATGGAATATCCCAGCAGTGTGTAACAAAGCAGCCTGCAAGGCCATGGGAGGGAGGAGCAGAGCCATGAAAGGAGCCAGTGTTAGAGCAGGGCTGAGAGAAGCCCCATGAAGTGGCCAGGAGGAGCTCAGCACCTCAGTACAGCATGCTTCAAGCCCAGGGTGTGAGAACACAAGGTGAAGAGAAGCTCCTGTGCTCCCATCCATGAAACACAACTGGGAAGGAGCCTGCCACAAATGGTTTTTGCCTGTGAAAGAGGCAACGGTGGGAGAGTCTCCTCCTTCTCGCAGGAGCTGGAGACACAAGAGCACAGAAGCCTGACCACTTCATGACGCCCTGAACCCCGGCATCCAGCCCTGGCTTCCTGCAGGCAGCGCGTAACCCACCCGGAAGCACCACCCGTCCTTCCTTACAGGAAATGCCACAGCATGGCGTGATGCTTCCAGGCATTCCCATTGCTCTGGGCTTCCCTCAGGAGCCTTGCAAGCCAAGGGCAGAGCTCACCTTGGCTTCCCCAGGCCATGGAGCTCTACCGAGGGGCCACTCCTCAGGAGCCATGAGCCAGGCCAGAGGCAAGCACAGGCCACACTGCACTGGGAGCACGGATCCCCTCCCCTGGAGCAGGGCTCCAGCAAGCGCGGAGAAACACCCGTTCCCTTGACACCACCACCCGTGCCAGAGAATTCCTTATGTGGCTGCAAAGCGAGAGCCTGGCAGAAGCCTGGGAGTGGCCAGAAGCTTCTGCCACCAGCCTCCATCGGCAGCAGAGCCCGAGGAGCCCCACAGCTGCAGCACGGCCCAGACACCGACCTGGAGCTGGTTGCACCAGCGCTGCTCGCTGCTCCTTCCTTTTTTCTTTCTTTCTTTCCTTCCTTCCTTCTCTCCTTCCTTCCCTCCCTCCCCTCCCAGCGCCTGCAGCCCGACCCCTGCCCAGCCCCTCTCACGCTCCCCCGAGCCCTCCCGCGCCGGGGCGGGGGGCTCCCCGCTCGCAGGGAGGAACCCGGGACGGATCCCGCACCCTGTAGGTCGCTTCCATTTTCCCCGCACACGCCGAGGCCGCCCGCAGCTTTGTGCTCGCAGCGCCGGGCCGCACAAGATGGCTGGTTCCTCCCCTCCCTCCCCCGCAGCACGGACCCCCGGGCCCAGCCGCTTCCAGCCCCGGTAACGCTGAAAGGCAGCTCCACCGCAACAACCGGGCCCGGGACTCGCGGCGGGGACCCCCCGAGGCCCCGAAGCCACCGCGGCGGGCGGGACCCGATCGCTGCGAGCCGCCGCCCGTCGGAACAGCGGAGATCCGGTGCCCGCAGCCGCGGCACCCCCGGCGCTGGCACCGACCGCGGGTACCTGCTCGCGGTTGCGGCGCTCGGCCTCCACCTCCCGCTGCAGGCGGTCAGCCCGTTCCTCGGCGTCGTCCGCCTGCTGCTGCAGCACCTGGATCTTGCGCTTCACAGCCTCGATGGTGGTAGCCCCCGCCATCCTGCACTCCCGGCCCCGCCGCGCCCCGACACACCGGAACGAGGCCCCACCGCCCAGGAACTGACGTCACTTCCGTCCGCCCCGCCCGGGGGTTGCCACGGAGACGAGGAGCCGCCGTGGCGGGAGGTGGGGGGCGCGCTGCGAGATGGCCCATGTGTGGCGGGGGGGTTCCAAGTGCCCAGCAAGGGAGCTCCTCCTGCTCCAGCCCCTGCCACGGGCAGGGACCCCTTCCACCGGAGCAGTTTGCTCCGAGCCCCTGTGTCCAACCTGGCCTTGAACACTGCCAGGGATGGGGCAGCCACAGCTTCTCTGGGCACCCTGTGCCAGCGCCTCAGCACCCTCACAGGGAAGAGCTTCTGCCCAAGAGCTCATCTCAGTCTCCCCTCGGGCAGGTTAAAGCCATTCCCCTTGGCCTGTCCCTACACGCCTGTGTCCAAAGCCCCTCTCCAGGTTTCCTGCAGCCCCTTTAGGCGCTGGAGCTGCTCTGGGGGCTCCCCTTAAGGAGACTTCTCTTCTCCAATGTGTTGTCCCCTGGCAATGCCCTTCCCCCGTGCCCGTACGTACGTCCGCTGCCTTCTTCTCCGCCAGCTCCAGCTTCTCCTGAGCGTCCTTCAGAGCCTCTGAGTACTTGTCCAGCTCATCCTCTGTCCCCTTCAGCTTCTTCTGCATGGAGGCCAGCTCATCCTCCAGCTGGAACGGCAGCAATGGTCACCCTACGTGGATCCCCTCACGGAGAGAGCCATGTCTGCCCCATCCCGGGCTGAGCTCTGCCCCATGGCATCCCTCCTGCCCCATCCCGGCTCTGACCCACGGCACCCCTCCGGCTCTATCTCAGGGCCAGTGTCCATCCCTGGGTTGTGTCCTACAGTGTCCATCCCTCAGTGTCCCACATGCCACCAAGAAGCCACCAGGATCCCCCTTTGCCACAGCCTATGCCGGGTCTGGGCTCAATGTGGTGCAGCACAAGAAGCCACCTCCAAACCAGCTCCTACCACACGCCCTACCTGCTTACTCCTCTCCTCTGCCTGCTTCTGCTCTGCCTCTGCCTGCTCTGCCCGGTCCAGTGCATTCTCCTTATCCAGCTTCAGCATCTGCATCTTCTTCTTGATGGCCTCCATTCTCGGTGGCGCAGCGGGACAGGCAGGACAGGACGGGCAGGACGGGTGGCAGGACTGCCCTAGCCCTGCTGCCCCAGGCTCTTTATCAGCTCTGCTCTGCCTGCCGCCGCGGGCACTTTGCCTTTCTTGGCCAGAGCTGACTCTCCACCTCCCCAAAAAGCCAGTGCTTGGTACCCATTGTGTGCCCTGGGGGGGTCCGGGCCCCACAGCCTTATTTGGGCTCCTGAGGACAGCTGGGGTGGTTATAAAAAGCAGCGAGCAGGGGGGCTCCTGCATTGTCCTGGCCGCACCCTTCCATGCAATGAGACACGAGGGCTGGCGTCACCCACCTCGGGGCACTGATCTGGGTCCCTGCGGCTCCCCCCCACCTCTGCCTGCCATAAGGGTGTCCCTGTGGCCCCCGGGTGACATTTACCCATGCCGAGGGCTGGTGCAGACCACAGGGGCTCAGCCTGGCGCTCCATTAAGCACAGGGTTTAGCTGAAGACCCCAGGGCAGCTGGATGCACCCGGTCCCACACCTCAGGAGCAGCATCCGAAGAGCTTGGAGCCCAGCTCCGGCTGTGCTGGTGCTTGGCCGTGAGGCATAAGATGCTTTTGGCAGCCGAAGGAGTGAATTCCCCAGGCCCAAGGAGGAATTCCTAGGGTGGCTGGCAGCACTTCCCATGCAGCCGCGGGGATTAGCGCCAGCCCCAAGCATGCAATAGTCCCATGAGCCAAGCCCCTGGGGTCAGCACCCAGGGGCCCAGGAGACGAAGCTTGACCCTGCTGGCAGCTCCATGATCCTCAGGCAGGGAGCCAAGCACCCATGAATGGTCCCATTGCATCTCCATGCCCCTAGGAGCCAGAAATAGCCCTGCACTGGGGCAGCGGAGGCAGCAATGGGCACTGGGCCACGCGCCTTTGTACTGGGATCATCCCAGTGGCGTGAGCACTGACCCTGCCACCATCCCAAACCTCCGCAACTCCCTGTGCCCGGCCCCATGGAGCATGGGCAGATGGGTGTCATTGCAGCAACGGAACGGATACGGGAAGGGGCATGTGGGGACACTCGATGGGGGGGACACCCATGGGAAGGGTGCAGGCAGCAACTGGATGGGTCAGCGCCGCGTGTTCCTGGCGCTGTAAGAATATGTTTGATATTTAGTTGGTTTTCCAATAAAACAACCTAATATCAAACATATCAGACAGAGGCAGGTGGACAGGACCCAGGGCTCAGCTCCCTGCAAGAGAAGGAGAGAAGTGGAGGCTGAAAGCTGCGGGTGTTTCAGTGCCTGAAGCCCTCCTGGGTGCCTGCACCAGCATTGGGATGATCTGGGAAGCAGTGCTGGAGCAGGAAGGGCCCTGCAGCAGGGACAAAGCCAGAGCAGGGCAGCGTATACACCATGGCCTGGTTCGGCATAGCACGGCATGGGTCATGCTGCCCCTCTGTCCCTACGCGCCAAGGGGACCCCACGTCCATCACCGCCTTACCTGGGCTCGGGGGCTCCTCGATGCTGCGGCTCGGGGGCTGCCGGCCGCTGTTTATAACTGCACTCAGCCACCCCAGCCCCGCGCACGTGGCACCGTTCCCATTAGTTACAACCCATTGACATCCCCCCACAGACCCCATGCCCTTCACCACACGGGGCCGGTCAATACGGGTCGATGAGGACCCAGCGCCGCTTGCTCCTGCCCCCAGTCACACGCCGGCATCATTAGCGGAACCATCAATAGTGGGGAGCCAGCCCTGTCCTGGTAGGCTCTGCCCAAGGACGAGCCCCAGCCAGCGCTGCGACTCATGCCCCACGTCCCCTCCTCCTGTGCCTGTGTCCCCTCACCCTGGGGGGAGCTGCCGGTACCCCCCATCCACAGGAGGCGATTCCTGGCACCCTTCCCCATCCCTCATGCAGATGCAGCCCCCCTGTGCTGGGAATTGCTGGGGGACAAAGGCAGGACCCCCAGCTTGCTCCGGGCTGGCTGCTGGGTCCTGCCTGGTAGCATCCAGACATGAGAGTGTCTCGGAGGGCTGGGGGCACGTGTGTCCTCATGCTGTGCCAGTGCTGCGCCACAGTGGGAAACACTGACCTTGGGATGGCATTGCAGGCTCTGAGGGGGCCTAAACCTTGGGCTGCCCGTGGGGCAGCCAGAGCCCAAACCTTGTCCAGGACCAGGGGGGCTGCATGTGGAAGGTGGCACAGGGGACAGCAGGGACACAGCAGCAGTGCCAGGAGCCAGGGGCGTGTGTTCAGCCAGAGCTGATGTGATGCAACCCGACAGCAGAGCTAATGAAGGGCTGTGGGCAGGGGGTGCTGGCCCCGCAGCCCCCAGCCCTGTCAATAAGCAGAGCCAGGGCAGGCGCTGATGGGCCCTGGGGCTGGGAGACACCAAGGTCAGGCAGAGGCAGCGGGGGGGAGGAAGGGGATGGGCCCCCTCAGTTGGGGTGCAGATGGGGCTCAGGGGTGCCCGGACATCGCAGCCAGCCCAGTGCGTTGTGCCGGGAGCCCCACGGGACAGCAGCGTGCGGCCGAGGCGGGCACCACACATGCTGGGAGCAGGATGCAGGCAGGAGCGTACCGGCCGTGCTGCCACCTCCTGGATCCAGCATGTCCCAGCCACAGGAATCTGCTGCTGGGCTGCTCCTTCCCCTGCATCTGCACAGGGCAATGCCCAGGGTGCAGCAGGCGCAGCCCCCCGTCGTGCTCCATGTGCTTCATGCTCAACTGAGAAGTGGTGAATGCTGCATCCCTGGCGGTGTTCAAGGACAGGCTGGCCGGAACCTGGGGTGGCATGGTCTATTGAGATTCCTGCCCATGCCAGGGGGTTGGAACTGGATGATCTTAAGGACCTTACCAACTCAAACCATTCCATGGTTCTATGAAGCCATTCTGTCCCCCCAGCCTGTCTACAGGGCCAAGGTCCCCCTCGCCTGATGCCCCCACCACAGGGGCGCTCCCTTTGCCAGAAGCCTCTCCAGAAGCCTGAAGCAGGTACCCCCCTTCCCCAGAACCTGCAACCAAAGCTACACGTTCTGGGGGTTGTGGGGCTCAACCCATACAAGGGGAAGGCTGCACCCCACTGTCCCTAGGAACCCAGGACAGCCACCACCCTGCCCCATCCCACCTCCTGCAAGGGGGGCTGCCTGCTTGCCACTGCTCCAGGGACACCACAACCACCCTCTGCACCTTTAACAGCATCCCCATTACCGTGGCAGCAGCATGGGGATGGATACGGCTCTGGATGTGGCAGGGGAGGGCTTCCTGCAGTCAGAGGCTGATGTTCCACACCCTGCTCAGGGTTAACTGTCATTTTATTAAACAGCCATTAAAAAGAGTGCAGAGGCCCAGCGAGGGGCAGGGTTCCCCCCACGCTGTGATGACTGGACTGGGGAGCAGTGGGGGCTGCTGGCGGCCTGGCAGGATGCAGACATCGAGGTGGGGGCCGCGAGCTTTCACCCCCCCAGGGCTCGGCAGCCGCTGGCACACGAGGCGCTGGTGAGAATGGGAGGAAACCCTTCTTGGCAGGACAGGCAGGACGTTGGAAGCTGGTATTTGTCTGCTCAACATGTCCCCAGATGCCCAGTTGCAGGAGAAAACAGTAGAAAACACAGCCACAGGGGCTGAGAACTGGCCACCAAGCTATTTACACTCTGTCCAGGAGCCCTGGTGCACAGCCCGGGCACACCCGGCTGACAGCAGTGATGGGGCCACAGGAAAAAGAGCATTCACCCTTTGGAAAGAGCAGAGGAGCAGCTCCAGAGCCTGAGACCCACAGCCAGGATGGACAGACAGGAGCAGCCCCCTCCAGTCATGAGGAGGAGGAGGAGAGGTGGAGCAGAGCTCTGGCTGGGCCTGATGTCTCTTAGAAACAAGCTAAAGCTAATCAGTTTATTCACAGGGCCAGGGCTCCAAGCCGTTGCTGGACTCAAAGCCTCAAGCCCATGTCCCACGCCTGCAGAGAGGGCTGCACGGGCCAATCCCTTCCAGGATCAGGGGCTGCTTTGACACCGGCTCCGGGTGAGGGCTGAGCTGCACCAGAGCCTCCACTGAGTGACTGCCTCCAACACGGTGCAAGAGGGAGACCCAAGAGCACAGCCGCTTCCTCCCCATGCTCCCTGCACATCAAACTGCAGCCAAAACCTGCTCAGGACCCGCCTGCACCTCACAAGAGGCTCTGCTTGTGGCAGGGCCCCGGAGTGCAATCAGCTCTGCCTTGGCTCACAGGGTGCTCTCCAGTGTGTTGTAGTTGTCCTTGAAGCTCTTCAGCTCCAGGAAGTGTTTGGCACGTTTGCTCTTCTGGTTGGAAGGCAGATAGGTGACCTGGATGGTGGGAGGGTTGGAGACTTCAGGAGAGAGGGTAAGGTCCTTTGCTGCTGACTGGTGCTGCCGCTGGCTGCTGCCTGCCCGGGCCTTGGTCCTGCAGGGAGAGGAAAGGCTCAAAGCACAACCAGGACTATGGACCGGAACTAGCAGCAAATCCAAAACCACACCATCATATGGACTGCAAGGAATAAGTATACTTGGAAGGACAGACAGAGGCTGGGTGCTGCCTCAGGAGTGTCTCTGCTCACACCTCAGTGATGGGCTGCTGGGGCCCATGAAGCCACCACCCAGCTACTCCCCTGGCCAGGGACACTCACTCAGAAAATAGTTAGGGTTGGAAAGGACCTTAAGATCATTCAGTTCCAAGCCCCTGACATGGGCAGGGACACCAACACTTACATGTTTGCCAGCTCATTCAGAGCATCCTGGTACTTGAGATATTCTGGTTTCCCAAAGACCTGGACATAAGCAGAAAGGACCATGTCAGAAGCAGCAGCGGCTGCAGCAGGGCCCAGCCCGGGCACTGCAGCGCCAGCACTCACCCCAGTGCCGTAGCGGGCGCTCTCGTACCCATCCAGCAAGGTGTCAATCAAGGCTTTGCGGATGCCTTTGAAGGAGGTGCTGGAGTTCCGCAGTTCCAGCAGGTAGGCACAGAAGTTCTTCCCTATTAAGGACTTGGGGTACCGGCCCTCTGCATGAAACGGGATCTCTAGGGAAAGAAAAGGCACCCCACAAGCAGCTAAAGTGCAGGTACAAACTGTTCTGGTCACCCGCAGACATCAGGCCTTGGAGCTGATTAAACCTCCCACCACATCTGCAGCCTCCTTACACCCCAGAAGCAGATCCACCCTCAGAGCACTGGTCCCAGACAGGATACGCGAACGCTATTCCCAAACAAGGGCCTTGAGCACGATCACAAGGCTGCTGGCCCCCTATTTCCTCCACATATGGTCTCTACCTTTCCTTCCCCTCTCCCTCCTGCCCTGAGTTCACTTACCAGATGTTCTGATTGCATCCAGCGCCTTCATTCTGTACAGGTAATTATAGCAGCCTGGCAAAGAGAAAACCCAACCTGAGAGCTCTGCACAACTTGGGAGGGAGGCGGGAAAAGCAGAGAGGAGCAGACTGCCGAGACACCACCTCGTGTTGCCTCGCCAGCTCTGCCCTGGGACAGCCAACAAGAGGCCAGAACTGCAACTCGGCCGCAGAGCAATGAGTTGCTGTAGGACAGTGTCTCTGGTGGTATCTGACTGAAGCACAGCCACAGGTACCTTGTGTCTCCAGCTGCAGGAGCCTGCCATCATCCTCAGCCAGGAGCCGAGGCTCGTACTTGATGTCCTGCACCCGTGACAGTCGGATGTCTATTTCTTCCTTTAAATCCTGCCCAGTGAAGGGGGGAGAAAGCCCAACCACCACGTTACAGAGCAGCCACTTTGTGTGGGGGAGCCCAAAGGGTGGGGGCAGGCAGGTGAGGGAGGGTACCCACCTTGGGCGCGTGTTGCCCCACCGGCACGTGGGGGCCGCGCCGGGACTTCATGGCGAAGCGCATGATCTGGCGTTTCACGAAGATAAAGAGCAGCACAAAGACCTGGAGCAGCGGGACGGGGGGGTCAGGCTGCACCTCAGCCCCACCGACACCCCCGCACCAACAACCACAAGGTGCCATCTACCCCTCAAAACCCAAGGGGCCTGGTTCAGGCCTACAGACACCCCCCCCCAGAGGCTCCTCCTCACGTCCTCTTCCCGCCTCACGGAGCCCCCGGGCCCAGCCCCACAGAGCCGTCCCCGCGGACAGCCGGCCGCAAGGACCCGCACGGCCGGGGTCCCCCGGTGCCGGTGCGCGCTCACCAGGCTGCCGTAGGCCATCACCAGCACCACGTTCACCCCGGAGAGCCAGTTGCTACCGGCCGCCGCCATCCCCGGCCCGGCGCGGCCTGAGGCCGCAAAACATGGCGGCCGCGAAGCCGCCTCGCGCGCCCACCACGTGACGAGGGAGAGGCGCCCCTCTCTCACGGTGCCGGTCTGGCCCCGCCTCGTGTCGGTTCCGTGTGTGTCCCCCCCCGAGCGCCCTCGTCACGTGATGGGGGCGGGCGCCGCTGGTAGTTGTCAGTGTGGTGAGACCCAGGTAAAGTTGCTGCGCGGCGGCGGCTCCGGGAACCGCGCGCGGCCCCGGTAAACCCCGCCGCACCCCCCGCTCTGTGCCGCCTCACCCCCCGCTGCCGCAGCGCACCCCGCCCGGCCCCGCCACCGCCCGGCCCCGCCGGGCCCCGCCGCCGGGCCCGACCGCCGGGCCGCGCGCGGCCTAGTGGGCCGGGCCGCAGCCGGGGCCTGGCGTAACGCGCGGCCGCCGCAGGTGAGGGAGGGCGGGCGGGCTGGAGGCGGACGGGGAGGTGAGGTGTGGGGTTTGGGGGGGGGAATGGCGGCCGCGGCCATGAGGGCGGAAGCGGCCCGCGCCCGCCCGCCTCCCGGGTGCGGGCACGGCCTGGCGTCGCGCCGCCGCGGGGGCTCCCGCACGGCCCTGGGTGGGTCCCCTCCGGCCGCTCGCCCCTATTGTGTGCCGGGGGTCTGGGCACGCTAAGCCGCGGCACCGGGCGGCTCCGGCCCTGCCGCGCCACCGAGGCCCGCCCGGCCCCGCCGCGGCTGGCGGTAACAATGGGAGCCGCGCCGCCCCGCAGCGCTCTCGGGGCTCTTCGGCGCGGGCGGGCTCCGCGGAGGGGCTCCGCGAGGCATTCCCGGTCGACGCCGGTTTGGCGGCCCTGGAGGAGGCCCAGCCCGCGGGCGGGTGCCCCAGCGCGGGGCCCTGGGCCGGTTCGGGGTGCTCCGGTGGGTGTCCCCAGTGAAGCGCTGCACGGCGGTACCCACTGCGGGACCGTGGTGGTGTGTCTGGGGCATCCCCCCGAAATTCTGTCCTCTGCATGCACAGGGGTTGCTCGATTTGCAGTTGCAATGTGTTTGCTCCAGAGGAAAGCTCGTAATGTTGATAAACCACCATCCCCCCATCGTGTCATCGAGCTCCTTCGGGTGCTGGACCTGCCCTGTGTTGCAGGAAAATCTTTCCAAATGCTTTGCCCTCTGCGGTCCTTTCCTTTGGAGCTTCAGAGGTTTTTGCATGTGTTCATGAAGCTTTGTCAGAGGGGGCTGGAGATATCAATTGTATGAACAGAGAAGGGAAACTGAGGCTGGGATGTGCTGGGGCTCTCCCAGCATGAGCCAGCAGGGCTGAGCCAGCTGGGGGTAGCGGATGTGACCACCAGATCCTTGTGCTAAAGCTGTAACTTACCTAAAGTTTCTAATAAAATGAACAGTTTGTTATGTTTTTGTATCACCTCTTTTTCCGGAGCCTCCTGTTCTGAGTAGCTGAGACTCTCCTCTCTGGATGCTGTAGGCTGAAAAGGAAGGGGGGTAACGGCAACGTGCATCACTTTTCCCTGCAGCTTCTCAGAAGAAGAGATGTTGTAACCTGTAGCTGGGAATCTTCTTGTTTTCCCTGAATCCCATAGGAATGCATTGCTTTCCTCTTGCCTTGAAACATAAGTGTGGGGCTGCTTTAACGCTGTTTATCTGCTGTGGCTCAGCCACGGTTTTCTGGGGCTGGAGTTGTCCTTTTTACTTGCCTCCCTCTCTGTGCACATATGTGGCATTGCTCTTTAAAAGCAAGGTCAAACACTGAAGGCTGCTTGGAACTGGTGAACTCATGGGATTGCTCCCTCTGCGCAGGGACAGGGCAGGTGGCAGCACAACCAAGGTTTGCAGTGAAATGTGGCCTGTGAGCTGTACTACAGTGACCCAAGTGAGGAGTAAAGTCTTGGCTCCCTGGATGTGGTGTGGGGTGTTGCGTGGGGTTGCCCATTTCCACCAGGCTCCGCACCGGGGGCTGCCTGATGATGCTTGTGGTTTTTGGGGTGGGTTTTTCTTCTGCATGTTAAATAAGCACCATTTCCAGGAATGCAGCTGGGCAGAAAATGGCAAAGCTCTTGAACAATGCCTAGGCACTGCACAAAGGTTGGGGGCAGTAGACTTGCTGGTACAGTATCCTATTGAAATCCCAGATTAAGTTACTGCAACGGCACAGGATTGCTTCCCTCTGGGCCTGCAGTTCTGCTGCCAGATTGGTTCAATATGACAACTTGTTTGTGCCTGAAACACTTAAAACTGGAAGAGACATAGCAGTGGAGAGGGGAAAGCAATCCCATGGGGAAGAAGCCTGTGTGGAGGCTGCTTGGCCTTGGGTGAAGCCCAGGCTGGATGCTCTTCCTTAAACCTGCTTGGTGTCATGGGCAGCTCCCGCTCACTAGGCAGATAGCTTGGGTTGCTTCCCCAGTCAGAGACATTGGTGCTGTAGAGCTGGCAGACGGTGGTTTTCGTTCTGTGAGGCATGGGTGGCCCTGAAGAGGAGCGTTTGAGGTTCTGTGGGAAGCTGCAGGAGCAGTTGGCCTTGAAAGCTTGCCTGCAGAGGAAGGCTGGAGGCTGCTGGGAGTGGGAGCACTGGCATGGGCAGTGAGCTGCGGTGCGGATGACAGTAGGGTCTCCATGCTCTCGGAAAAGGATCTCCCAGGCTGGTCAAGTGCTCCTCTTATGGACTTTGACAAGAGACTCCCCAGTTCTTCCTGGGCTGTTTGCTAATGATGCTGAGCTTTGCACACTGGGTCTTGCTCTGTGCTGCCACGTTGGTTGTTTGCAAGCAACGGTTCAGGTTGGAGTTTCTCACTCGGGTTTCCTCCTGTTCTTACTCTCTTTGGGGCTCCTTTCCCTATCCAAAGCATCTGCTGCAGCACCAGCATGTGGAGCAGATCCTGCTGCTTTGGAGGAAGGTGTCACCGTCTTGTTAATAAAATCTGGAAGTGTGGAATTCGTGATTATTGAGGTTTCAGGGGCTTGGAAGTAGCATGTGATGCCAGGTGCCATAGGATGTGTGTGGTATCCCTCATGCCATGGCAGGCAGGGTGAAACTGCTCAGTGCTGATCCCGTTCTAAGCATCTGGGTTGGGCTCTTCCTGCGAAGCTCAGCGAGCAGTTACAAAACTCCAGAAGCTTTGGACACCCCATTCCTGAACTCTTCTGGGATGTCTGGACTCAAGCAGTTCCCAGCGGTGTTACTGGCTGGAATTCCTTGTTGACATCTAGCTCACTTTTCTGGTAGTGTTTTATTTTAATCCAGAATACTCAGTAGAAGGAAACGATATTTCTACTTCTGAGGAATAACTGAAGCGAGCACAACTGAGCAGTTCTACAAAGGTGGTGTTTCTCTAAACCAATATCCTACAAACCTATAGCACCACTTACTACTGGAGTGCTTTTCTTCCCCTGCCCTGCTTTGAAGGCAAGAAAGGAGAAGGAGAAGTAGCTGATGGTGTGTCTGAGGCTGTGAGATGTTCTCTCTAAATGAAGCTTCTTTAGAGCTTTTCTCAAGCATTCCTTACTCCAGTTGTCCAACAAGCATTTTGCGCCCTGGCCATAGCCAGTCCATGTCTGCTCACACACTTGCTCACCTGAGTGCAGGTGAGGTGGTGTCAGTGGAGAAACCTCCAGAAGTGCCAGTTTCGTCTCGGGGCACATGGCAATGGGAGGCTGTGGCTGGTGGGGAGGGAAGGAGGGCACTGGGATGGCTTTGCTGCCTGCCTCGCCCATGCCGTGGTTCATTCTTGATGCTGCCTTTTGTTTTGGTTTTCTAACAGTGTGTTCTCTCTTCTCCCCTGCCCCACCACAGAGTTCTACCTTGTAAATACTGTTATTTGTATATACTGTAAATGATGACATCGGTGGGCACTAACCGAGCCCGGGGGAACTGGGAGCAGACACAGACACAGAGCCAGACACAGCACAAGCAGCGGCCACAGGTAAGGGCAGCAGCCATGGAAACCAGTTAGCTTGGAGGTGGAGACCTGCCACCTCTGCATGGGTCCTGCATACTGCAGGGTCCTGCATGCTGCAGGATGCTGCTGGCAGAGCTGAGTTACCTGGGCAGCCCCTGATGGTGGGGTTTCCACACTGGTGTCTGTGAGCTGAGGTTTGGGGTTATTTCCATCTGGCCATTCCCTGTTCACTTGAATGAATGCAAGTGGCGGAGAAGCTGCCTGCAGTGAGTCTTGATGTTCCAGTGGTGCTCAGGTCTGCCTCAGAATGGAGATAGTTTAGGTGGTTGTCCCTCGCCTGGTGAGTCCCTTTCTTCTGGACTCTCCTCACTCACTCCTCTTCCATCTCTCTCTCTGAAGCTTTCCTCTCTCTGACTCTTGTTCACACCTCCTCTTCATCCCACTGATTCCTTCCCAGAGACCTCAGGGAAGTGGAGTGGTCTTTGGAGGAAGGGTTGTTGGAAAGGTGCTGCTCTAATCCCGCTGTCTCTGCCTTCCATTTCTTCAGGCCACTGCGGAACAGATTCGACTTGCACAGATGATTTCAGACCACAATGACGCTGACTTTGAGGAGAAGGTGAAACAAGTGAGTGTGGAAAGTGAGGATGAGCCCTGGCAGGAAGGCAGAATCAATGTCAACTACCGTGACTGCCTGGGGGAGGTGGGAGGGACTCGGCTGCCGGCTCCCTGAATTTCCTTGGACAGACTTCTTCCACAGAATGCAGGGAATGGTGTTAACCTGAGAAAAGGGGGAGTTTGGAAGCTGGTTGTGGTAACTCAGAAGTTCCAGCAGCAGTTACTTCTCATTGAGGGGGCATAATTCAGTTGTGAAGGCTGCAGGAGACTCCCAACTGCTGACATTTCTTTGAAAGATTTCTTGTTTGGGATCCATAAGAGATCCATAGAGACTTGGTGCCACCTTGGTTTGGAATGTGCTGACCATGGTGGTGTCTCCTCTCCAGCTGATCGACATCACAGGCAAGAACCAGGATGAGTGTGTGATTGCTCTGCATGACTGCAATGGAGATGTTAATAGAGCCATCAACGTGCTGCTGGAGGGCAATCCGGACACGGTAGGATTGGGTTCTCTAAATCTGGTGAGGCCTAATTTAGTGTAACTGTGTATATGAAGGCAAGACAAAGAGTCCTGTCTAGATAGCAAGAGCCATAATGACTGACTAGTTCCACAAGTAGCATGTGAAATGTGATTGTGTACCGGCTTCTCAATGCTGCTCTCTGTAGGCTTGCACAGAACACAAGCGTGGCCAGCAGGCCCAAAAGAATGGAGAAGAAAATGCAATAAATCCTATTCCTTTTCAATCCAAGCACTTTGACAACAGTACAGTAGCATCTGTGTAAGCTTTCATACTGCTGTGAGTATGGTTTAGTAAATCTCTGCAGAAAGAGAGCAACTCATGTCCTGTTACCTCAGGCTGTGTGACAGTCAGCTATAAGAAAGCTTTCCTTGAAGGAAAAAGCTGTACTGTGTGTAGGCTGATAGACTCTTCAAAACAAAGAGAAATTGGGCTGGAAAGGATTTTTCTGGAGATCCTTGTTATATCTGTAGCAAGTTTCAATAGGTGTGTAAGAATATGCATGTATTCACATACGGCATTGCTCAAACAGTGAGTAACTTCCTTCATTGATCAAAGTGTGATTAACTTATTTCCCCTCTGCAAATCTTCAGCATTCCTGGGAGATGGTTGGGAAGAAGAAGGGTGTCTCAGGACAGAAGGAGAGTGGCCAGACAGAACCCAGTGAAGAAAGCAAAGAGAACCGTGAGAGGGAGCGGGATTTCAGCAGACGACGTGGAGGGCCACCGAGGCGGGGCCGTGGTACCAGCCGTGGAAGAGAGTGTATGGACCTGCCCTTTCCTAACACCCCTCATTGTCACTGGTGGAAGGGACCTGAAGGGTCATTCAAAGGCACTTTGTGCTACACAAAACCTGCTAGGAAAGCTGCTTGGGCAGACTCATCTCTGAGGAAAACCATCTTTGTGTGTGTGAGCTGTCTAATGCTTCCCTGACTGAGATGATTCCTTGGGTGATACCCTCAATACCATTAGCTTAAATAATAGAAGTGAATGGGAGCTTTAGTCTGGGCTTGAATCCTCCCTAAATCTTTCCCTAAATTTCCTCCCTAATTCTTTCATTGTTCTGTATTTCAGTTCGGGGCCAGGAGAATGGACTAGACGGTGGTAAGAGTGGAGGATCTTCTGGAAGAGGCACGGAAAGAGGGAGGCGGGGACGTGGCCGAGGCCGAGGTACACATGGGATCTGAGGTCAGAGGGGATGGGAGAGAAGAGTTACATCAGTGTGACTATCTCCTCCATGAGGTTTGAAAGGCTCTCTTATGGGAGGAGTTGCCAAACTGAAACCAAGTATTTGATTTTGCTGTTCTTTGATTACACTCCTAGCCTGCATGTCACTTCCCATCTTAAGTATGCTAGAAAAAGTATCTAGTTCTTACATCCCATCCCTGGAGCTGAAAAAAGATAGGGCCACTTTGTACAAAAGTGAGAAGTTAAACCCTAAGGTGACTATTTGGCCAATGGGCCAGTTGCGTGTTAGCACCAGAACCTGGCTCCTCCTCATTCTTGCCCATGTATCTGAGCACCTTTCCTGTGCAAACACTTGGCTTGGGTTTTAAATACTCAGTAGCAGAAATTCATTTTTTCACCAAATCTGGGCTGCTGAGGACACATGATGCAGAAATCAGAACCTGGGGGCCACTGCTTGTGGTTTGTGCCAGCTGGAAACCTTATCTGAGCCCGAGCTCATGCATCATTAAATTCTTCTGCCAGGGAGCTGAGGTCATCCCCAGCAATATAAAGACGCCGCTGGAAATCCCAACAATTAGGGAAGATCCTCACCACTTGCATGTTGTGGGGATCAGAGCTCCAGATGGTGTTCAACTGCTGCTTTGCCCCGTGATGCAGAGCCAAGGGAGATGCTCAGCAGTGTGTGTGTGTGTGTGTTCTACAGGTGGCTCTGGAAGGCGAGGGGGAAGATTTTCTGCCCAAGGCATGGGGTAAGTTTCACTGTACAAAGCACAGCAAAGATACAAGTCTTTGTGCATCATTTGTGGTCCCATTTTCCTTTGTTAATAAAGCCAAAACTGGAGAGTGCTAACTTCAGTGAGGAATGGCTGGTGTAGCTGCAGCAGCTCTCTGCTGAGAGAACTCGGAGATGTGGTATGGGGTGAACAAAATCAGTTGCTTGGGGAAAGGGAGTAAAAACTTCCATCCTCTTACTTCTCACAGGACCTTCAACCCAGCTGACTATGCCGAGCCGGCAGGCACAGATGAGAGCTACAGCAACAGCAACACATGGAACAACACGGGCAGCTTTGAGCCAGATGATGGCACAAGTAAGTGCTCTTCATACTCTGGCTTGTGGTTAGGTGGTAGGTGGACTTTGTGCCCATGTAGTTGCACTGAAGAGGTTCTGGGTAGGTCTTTGGCTCAGGAATACAGAAAGGGGTTGTTGGTTCAGAGATGGATTTCAGTGACGCTGTTTCTTTGCGCCCAGAGGAGCCTTTGCATCTGTTAGGGTGACCACCTTGGAATTTGGGAGCTGGATGATTGTTCTGATGTGAGTTACAAAGTGTAGTGTAATTACTCAGGGTTTAGATGTCTTGCTCCCGATTATGAGATGGGGAGCATTCTTTCTTTCATGCTCAGCCTGCTGGAGCATGAGACGTTACAGAAAGCTGGTTGAAAAGAACTCTTCATTGCTTCCCTGTTTGAAGCAAAGCAGTTTGTGAGCACAGATCTGCCCTGGCACATTCCCTTGCCCTGGAAAAAATAGTACTCTTTTTGTTTCAAGTATGCCCACTTTTGTAAGGCACAAGTGAACTCAGGTTTTGCAGTGTGGTAACTGGACAGAGTCGCAAGGGACAATCCTTAATTGTAAGTAGTCAGCCTGGGGGTTTGAGGAAGTTTGGAGCTTGTTGGGTTGGTTTTTTTTATGGAGCAGTCTTGCACAAACTATTTTTCCATGAGTTTTGAGCATTCAAGTAAATAGCACTTACTCATTGTAAGAGGCTTTCACAATAGAATTCATGTTGCTTTAGGCCACTTCTGTATTTCTTGTAGTTACTGAAAAGCTGATAGCTTTGGAAAGAGACAGAATCCCAGCCTGGTTTGTGTTGGAAAGGACCTTCAGCTCATCCAGTTCCAACCCCCAGCCATGGGCGGGGACACCTCACACTAGACCGTGTTGACCAAGGCTCTGTCCAGCCCGGCCTTGAACACTGCCAGGGATGGAGTAATTTACTACTTCTTTGGGTGAGCTGTGCCAGTGCCTCACCACCCTGTAAATAATACTGTAAACGGAATTGTAAATACCAGAGGGAGTAGTGCAGGCAGGAGCCAAGGGCAATGGGTACACTTGGTTTGGGAGGAAAAAGGGATGGGAGCAAATGAGCTCCACATGCTGGAAGTTTAACTGGTGTGAACAGCCTTTTGTGAGGTTGGCCTTGGTTTTGTGTGTTGGTGCTCAGTGAAACTGTGGAATTAGAGCATGGCTGGGGGGACTGGGGAGATTTCTGATGGAACAACTCCAACTTGCTGTAGTTCTCCAATGCAGTTGCACCCTGCGAGGTCTTGTAGTGTCCATTTCCATAGCCATGGGCATCTCTTGGCAGTGCCAGTATCCACAGGTAAAATGTGACCAGTGCACACGGGCAGTAGAACTCCCCTGCCCTTCTGGAAGCCAGAATTTCACTCGTTGTCTGTCTTTTTGTCTTGTTTTGTTTTTTGTTGTTTCAGGACTTGATTTCATTGGGGGTGAGGGGGCAAATTATCCCCGAAAATTTGACACTGCTCCTGGTACGATACCTCCAGGTGCATCAACTGCCCCGGATACTTCTCCTTTATAGCTTGTTTCAAACCCAAACCTCAAATATCTGTGGATATATCATCCTCCTCTCTCTTCACTTGCTGATTTTAATGACTATTTGACGTTTGTTCTGACTGCTTCTACTAATGCTGACACCTTGAATGTAAACTGGGAGAGGTTAACCCAAATTCGGGTGGGAGGAGGGATTTAGGTATATTTTAACTTCAGCCACTGCTTCTCAGTACCCAGAGCAGCTCCGTGTCCATAGCACTGATGACAGAGCATCCCACCAAAGGGAGGAGGCACGAGGCAGCTTAGCCCTGTTCTCTTTGTCTCACATTCAGAAAGCCATGGCTTGCTGTTGTCCTCATGCCATTTGGTTCTGCAGCCATCACTCCACTGCCCTCCCTGCTATGCTTCTGCTCAGGGACAGACGCTGCTGCAAGGGGAATTGCTCTGGTTAAAGCAACTATCTCAGCACTTTGCCTCTGCTTATGGCTGCCTCTGGGGGACCGATGTGCTTGCTGGCTGTTTTGGCATGCTCTTGCTGCCCAGCTGCTGTTCTTCCTCCAAGCAGACCTGCCCTGCACTTGAAGATGACAGTGGATTTGGAGGTCACCAGGATGATTGATGGCAAAGCTGCCCAGTGCCTGTCCACTCTCTTTCCTCCTCTTGCACTTTTATGGAATCATAGAATAGTTAGGGTTGGAAAGGACCTTAAGATCATCTAGTTCCACCCTTCTACTGTGGGCAAGGATGTCTCACACTAGACCATGTCACCCAAGGCTCTGTCCAACCTGGCCTTGAACACTGCCAGGGATGGACCATTTGCCACTTCTTTGGGCAACCTGTGCCAGCGCCTCAGCACCCTCACAGGGATTGTTCCTCCTGATGTCCAACCTGAACTACTCCTGTTTACATTTGAACCCATTACCCCTTGTCCTATCACTATAGTCCCTGATGAAGGGTCCCTCTCCATCATCCTTCTAAGCCCCTTTCATGCCTTATGAAGCAAAAAGACACCTATAAATTGATCTGGTTTGCCTTATACCCACCAAATCCCATCAGTGTCCATAAGAAGTGTCCATAAGAAGTGTCCATAAGAAGTGTCCATAAGAAGTGTCCATAAGAAGTGTCCATAAGAAGTGTCCATAAGAAGTGTCCATAAGAAGTGTCCATAAGAAGTGTCCATAAGAAGGCCAAACCCACGTTGGACTAATGTCTCCTTCATGAAACTTGAGGTCTGGAACTCAAGGCTAAAGGCCCTTCTGGAGGAGCAGGTCAGGACAGGAGGAGGAGTGTTGAGGCTGTAAAGTCTTTTGCAGGGCCCTGGAGGCTGCCATACTTGGAGTACTGCTGTTGCTTTGGAGCATCTCCTGGTCCTCACCTCTGGGTTAATCTTTAACTGGGGCAGGCAGCACAACTGCCATTATGCTTCTGCCAGGCTTTGCCTTTGTTTGGATTTACATTCCTTTGAGGTGCAGAGTGTGGGATTTGGTTCTGTCACCCTTCAGGCCAGAGCAGGGAGCAGGTATCCAGTCACTGAGATAGCAGCAGAGCACTCTGGGCCCAGAGAGGAGCAAGCTGGTTGCTCATCTCACAGTTTACAATGAAGAGAGAATGAATTGGGGAAGAGGGGTATCATGAAGACACAATGGGATTTCTTTTCTTCAGTACATTTGTAATCGCAAATGCCTTTGGACTTTTAGCTTTTTCCCCCTTTTCCTGGTTTGAGGTGCTTACAGACCAGCTGCTCTTGGAAGGGCTTCCTGAAAGAAGAGAGGAGGGATTGCAGTTCAGAAGGTGACACTTCCAGAGTGGTGTTAGAAGAGTCAGGATGTTGCTTGTGTTGCAGCTCTCCCCTTGGAAGAGCCTGACTCAGTGTCTTTAAAAGCCTAAACACACTGTGCTGCTTAGGAAGCTTTTTGAAACAGTTCTGGCACATGCTGGTTCATTGATGGTCTTCAGTTTTCCATCTGTCCCTTTGTGTGCAAGGAGCATGAGCCATGCTGGATAGGTGTCCAGGACTCAGGAAGTAGACTTGCCAGGGAAGCCCCATCAATGGCTGCTCTTCATCTGCAGGATTTCCTTCTGCTTTTCAATCTGCTTTGCTGGTTTTCTCCTTTGCCCCATGCAAGCAAGACTAAGAGAGCCCTGTGTCATGTTCCTGCATGCACAGACTCTTCTTGGGGCAATTCTCCTGGCTTCCTGCTCTTCCCTGCCACTGACCCAGCTATCTCCAGCTCCCACTTCACCTCTTAGATAGGGACTAAACTGGGAGGATCTTGCTGTAAAGGAGCCTTCCCACATCTGCTGTGAGGGCAGACTATGCCTGCAGTGTTCTGGTTCCCCACATGCTATGTTTTGATGCTGTAAAAGGCTTTCAGCTTATGAAAGGGCTGATGTCAACTTGTTCTGTCCTTGGAAACCTCTCCAGGATTAACCCTGCTGCTGGTGGTGACTTTTGCTGAGCTGCTTTCAAGTGGCTAAAAACAAGTTGCCCAAACCAGGGCTGGTTTTATGCTTGGAGTGGTTTAGGCTGTCGAATGCTCCTTTGCCCTCCTCCCAGACCAAATTGTAACTTGTAATCTAAGACATTTGGGAGTCATCATGTAAGATTCAAAGTACTGTGGTTAAAGTATGCTGGAAGTGAGGGACAGAACAAGTTGAAAATGCAGCCAGGCAATCACTTGTTCTCCTGGTAAATTTTGCTCTCTTATGAACTGTGCTGGGCTGGATTGTGTCTGAAATCTCCTGCTTTTCTTCCTGATATTTTAAGATACTTCCTTGGAGCAGATCCCTGAAATCAATCAGAAAACATGGGAATTGCTTAGTCCCTTCAATTTTCCTTTCTGATTTGCATTTGTCTGTGCACAGGAGGTCTTGGCATAGGGAAGTTTTAACATTCCTGGGGGGGGAAGATGAACCCTATGAATGGTTCAGTTGTCCCTGGGGTTTATAGAAACACAAAGTGAAGTGGGTGGTGAGTCCTTCCCAAGGGCCAGTGAAGGAGATGCTCTGTCTGAGCTGCTGGGGTAACACGAACTGCTTGTGGGTGCAGAAACTTGCAGCTACTGCAATACAAAGGGAACTCGGGAACATGGCACAAGGAGGTTGGGGGCGATGCCAGGGCTTCCTGAAGCTCAGCCTCCCTTTTTGGAGTTGGGGTGTGTGTTAATCCAGGTCTGCCAAGCCAGGGGTCCCTCTCTTTCAGCCCGAGCAAGGCAGAGGCGATGCCATCACAGTGCCTTGCCCATGAATTGTGGGTTGGGGTAAACTGCTTTACGTTGCCTGGTTGGCAATTAGAAACGCTCTCAGCTGCTTGCAAAGCTCCCCAATGCTTCCCTGCCTTTTGGAGGGAGAGCTTTGCTGTGTGCGTAACTTCTCCCTGTTGTTACCCTTGTAGGTGCTTGGAGGGCAGCGACAGAAGAATGGGGCACGGAGGACTGGAATGAAGATGTAGGTACACTCCAGACCCCTTTCCTCCATGCGGCTGCTGACGTGTGCATACAGCAATGAGAGGAACAGAAAGCCAAGCCTCCCCAAACTCCCAGTTTCAGGAGCTGTGATGAATAATTAAACATGCCTGCTTCAGAAGTAGGTGTGAAGTAGAGCTTGTCATAGGAGCCCAAGACAGGAAGGGATATGCTGGGGCATCAAGTATGGTCCTCTCATTTCCTGAATGATTTATTTCTTCCATAAACTGGCCTGACTCCACACAGGATTCTTGCTCTGCTGCTCCAGTGGAGTGGCAGTTGGGGAAGGTTTGATCTGCACCCTGACTTGCTCTTTGGCACATCCCAGTGCTTTTTGTTCTCTACCTAACTTCTCCTGCAGGGGAGAACAGACACCGTTCACAGCTGCATTCAATGCTTCCATGTCCATTTCTCCTGAAATAGGCTTCAGTCCCTCTCTGAATCAAGGCAGAGCTGCAGCTCTTGCAGATGGGAGCAGGGCTAGGTTTTAGTATTTGTTTTACATGCCCATTTTTTGCTAATCCTACAGAATGAGCAAGAAGAGAAACCTTTTGCTTTCCAGGCACTGTGAAGGGCTCCTGCTGTATTTGGAGACACAAGCAGCTTCCCTGTCTGTTCAGTCAGGTCTCTGCTTGAAGAGAGCCTTTGATAGCCCTTCTTGCCTTCAGTGTGTGTGATATGCTCCCAGGGGTTCCTGAGTTTGGTTTTAAGCTCCTGCAGTTTAGTTGCTGGCAGCTCCTCAGTCTGGAATCAAAGCTTTTCATATCCAGCGATGTTCCACGTCATTAAACCTCCTCTTCTTTCAGTGTTGAGCAATGTTCTTTTTCCTTCCATAATTGCAGTAGATCTCTTGGTCAGAACATCCAGGTGAGGCCAGGGTCATGGGAAGCCCACAGGGGTCTGTTTTCTTTGACTTCTCTAGCATTGCTTGCACCTCCCTGGGCAGTGGGGTTTGCAGTTGAGTGCTGTGTCAGTTCAGAGCAGCCAAGAGCCCGGCAGTCCTAGTGGATTTATGAACTACAGGACATTTATGGAAGGATCTGGGGGGTGTGTTTTGCCACTGGCAGAAGATTTGTGCACTTGCCTGAAAAGAAACAGATGAAATAGAAGCTGCTTCTGATGGGAGCCAAATGTTAGAGGAGTTGAAGTCTCAGCACTTGCATTTCTTGACTGTTTCTGTGGCTCAAGCAGTTTTGTGCTTTACTTGGAGTCCCAAGACACTGTCCTCAATGTTTGGATTCTTTTTCCCCTTTTCTATCTTGCAGCTGTCTGAGACAAAGATCTTCACTGCCTCCAATGTGTCTTCAGTGCCTCTGCCTGCTGAGAATGTGACAATCACAGCTGGACAGAGGTGAGAGTCCATGGCAATGCTCTTTATGTGGCACACAAAGACCAGAGCCATTTGCCATCTCAGACTAACCATTGCCAGCTGGCTAAAATGCAGCAGCTCTCACTAAGATGAGATGGATTTAAATGGAAAAGTTGAGTTAGGAGTTTCTGGGTCAATCCTGGATTGGAGTTTTCCTATGCTCTGTCCTTCTGAGGCTGCTACTGGCAGTGAGTTAATGTTCTGCAGATCCATTCAGTTTGTGAAGGCTATAACTTGGGAAGCTGAAGGTAGAATACTGCCGCAATGGAAGTGCGGGGGGGGGACAGAGCTTGTGTTAACCTCAGTGGGTATCTCCCTTCTTTACCCAGAATTGATCTGGCAGTCCTGCTAGGAAAGACGCCCTCTTCTATGGAAAATGAGTCGCCAAACCTGGAGTCATCCCAGGCTCCTTCCCTGGCCCAGCCGCTGGTTTTCAGCAATTCCAAGCAGAGTGCTATATCCCAGCCTGCCTCTGGGAACTCCTTCTCCCACCACAGCATGGTAAGGAAATATCTTAGGAATGTATGGGTTTCCCAGATATGCTCTGTCTGCGTTTGGGTAGAAGGAAGGAGACATTGGATGTGCATCAGGAATGGGCAGAGGCCTGTGCAGGTGCTGCTTTTTGTGTAACTTAAGCAAAAGAAATAGCAGTTGTGCGCTTACTGATGAGAATTCATGAAGGATTTTCCAAACCACCTCAGTGGTAAAGCCCAGTTTTCCTGGTGGTGTCTTTAGTGCCACCAAATGCATGGGAATAACTTAGGACATACTTAAAGAGCCCTTCCTTTGTAAGCCTCCATGACACTATGAAATGTCATGATGTGGGCAATGGGTAAGTGCACCTGCACCCCCATGCAAGAACGGCTGTAAGAGAAGTACAAGCTCTCCTTGCCAGCTGTGTCTGAGTGCATCTAGAGCATTAAGCTGAGGCACCCAGTGAGAGGTATAGTGTGGGTGCAGAGCGTGCACAGTGAGGCACCCAGTGAGAGGTACAGTGAGGGTACAGAGTGTCCAGGCCTATGTTCAGAGGTGGATCTGTCCTCTGAACCAAGTTCCAAGCCAAGGGAGACACTGACTTTGTTATTGCCTTGTTGCAATTGCAGGTGAGCATGCTGGGGAAAGGGTTTGGAGATGTTGGGGAGGCCAAAGGCAGCAGTACCACAGGTTCTCAGTTCCTGGAGCAGTTCAAGACAGCCCAGGCTCTGGCTCAGCTGGCTGCTCAACACACCCAGCCTGGTGGGAGCACCACTGCTTCTTGGGACATGGGATCTACTCCGCAGACCTCATCTCTTGTGCAGTATGGTAAGGAACAGTGTGGTTACCCAAAGGGGAGCACAACAGAACTGTGACGGATTCAGTGAGGGCCAGATCACAAGTTCACAACCAAGTCAACTGTGCTGGAGAAATTAGAAGGACCATGGGTGCAAGTTTAAAGGAGTGAAATGCAATATAATGCGTGTGAGTCTTTCCCTATACCTCTTATACTTGGAGCCTCATGGTCATGGCAGCCAGCTTCAGGGCCAGGGATCTAGCATTCCTGAGATCCTCACTACTTCCTAATATAAAACTGTGTCCCAGGGAAGAGGTCTGAAAGCAGGTACCTGTGGGGAAGAGCTCGTGAATAGCACCACTTGGCAGTGGCATCTCGATGCTGACCTACTGGTATCATTTAAAGGAATGCAATTCTGGTGACTGTTCAGTGCCAAGAAGTAACTCTGGGCTGGTGTGAGAGAATAAACAGTGTTTGAGAAGCTCCAGCTTTTCAGATGGGATGCTGAGCCCTGCTGCAGGCCAGTACTAGGGCCATTTCTTTCAGCTTGTGTGTCTTGATATCTTGCTATAGGGAAATGGCTCTGGTTCAAGCCCTGTCCTAGTGATAGAACAAGTGACAGGACAAGAGGCAAGAGCCTCAAGCTGCTCCAGGGAGCTTTAGATGGAGAATAGGAGCAATTCCTTCCCCAGAGGGTGCTCAGGCATTGGTACAAACTGCCCAGGGCAGTGCTGGAGTCACTGTTCCTGCAAGTGTTCACACACCATGTAGATGAGGCCCTCAGTGCCATGGGTTAGTGGTGGCCTTGGCAGTGCTGGGAAGAGTTGGACTGGATGATCTTAAAGGTCTTTTCCAAGCTGGTTGATCCTCTGAAGTGTCAGAAGTTGATTTAGTTTTAAGGAAACAAACCCCCCTAACTCCACTCTTGTCTCCCCTGCTAGATCTCAAGAACCCAACAGACTCCTCCGTGCATAGTCCCTTCACCAAGCGTCAGGCCTTCACCTCAACTTCAACCATGATTGAAGTGTTCATGCAGGAGAAACAGCCTGTGGTGACTGCCTCCACAACCGTTCCAGCACCCTCCTCCTCCCCACTGCCCAGCAAAGCCAATCCTGTCCCTCAGATGTCCCCAGGCTCCTCGGACAACCAGTCATCCAGTCCCCAGCCAGCTCAGCAGAAGCTGAAGCAGCAAAAGAAAAAGGCATCATTAACATCAAAGGTGGGGATGGATGGTGGGGAAGGAGGTGTTGTATTGTGGTAGAGATCCAGAACAATCCATAGGGGTTGGGCTTGGCCTTACTGTTGTTAGGAAGTTGGGGTGGTGATGGAGAAAGCTTCCCTACCTGGGTTGAACAGGGCTGATGCAGATGATGCAAGCCTGGAACTACCATTATGTGCTGGGAAGTGGGGATACTAAAGTCATTCTCTGTGATGATCCCAGAGGGTGACTGATCCTTTCTGCTGTTCCTTCCTTTGCAGATTCCTGCCCTTGCAGTGGAAATGCCTGGCTCAGCAGATATCTCAGGGCTCAACCTGCAGTTTGGGGCGTTGCAGTTTGGTTCTGAGCCTGTTCTTGCAGAGTATGAATCAACACCCACAACAAGTGCTGCCGTGAGCCAGGCTCAGAGCAACCTGTACACCAGCACAGCGAGGTGAGGGCCGGGCACGAGGAAGGAAACATGAATCTGAGCAGGTAGCTTTGGAAGGGTAGCTGGTCCCATAGACTTCAATTGTGCTGCATACTAGTAGACCCTTTCTGACTGTGCCATGGTCACAAAGGGGGGACAATGTATGCAAAAGCAAGCCCAAGTTGCCAACAGACTCATTCAGGCAGCTGTCTGACTGATTGACCTGTGGTACTTGTACAGAAAACGGATGTTTCCTGCTGCAGTTAACTGTGCTGCCTGAAACACAGAAGAATCCCCAGTGCAACTGTTCCTTGTCCCTGGAGAATAGATTCCTGCTTTTGTCCTGCTTTTTGCCTGGCAAACCAGGGGACTGGAGCGATAGAACAAGGGGTGATGGGCTCAAACTGAAACACAGGAAGTTTGGGTTAGATACAAGGCAGAAGTTCTTTCCTGTGAGGGTGGTGAGGCACTGGCATCAGCGTACCCAAAGAAGTGGTAAATGCTCCATCCCTGGCAGTGCTCAAGGCCAGGTTGGACAGAGCCTTGGGTGACATGGTATCCCTTGGGTGAAGTGTCCCTGACCATGGCAGGGGATTGGAACTGGATGATCTTAAGGTCCTTTCCAACCCTAACTATTCTAGGATTCTATGATCCTATGAGTCTATGACACAGTGGAGTAGGTGTAGCTACGATGATCATACCTTTTCAAAGCAAAGCTCATGAAATGTCATCTAGAGCACAAAAGTGTGTGAGGTAGAGCTGCAGCAAGGTGCCATCATCCTTCCATGGCCCTTTCCTGGGCATGTTTCGCTGCTTGGCTGCTTTGTGTGGTACTTTTATGCTGATGCTTGGGATTCTTCATTTTTAAGGTTGAGATGAAGTCTCCAGGATGAGCAGCTTCCAGCAGGGCTGTGCTGGAGGAAAACATTAACTCTTCTTGTTTGGTTTCTTCCTTAGCAGTGAATCTTCATCCACAGTTTCGTCCAATCAAAGCCAAGAGTCTGGTTACCAGAGCAGCACAATGCAGACAGCCACATTTACCTCCCAGAACAGTGCTCAGGGACCACTGTATGAACAGAGATCCACCCAGACGAGGCGATACCCAAATTCCATCTCCTCCTCGCCCCAGAAAGATCTGCCCCAGGCTAAGGTAGGAGAAGAGCTTTGCTCACCCTTTGTGCTGAGTAAGCACAGTGTGTGAAGCTCTGGCTTGGGGGAAGCTAAGTGATGTATCAAGTGTTTCTGTGATCCTCCAAGCCTCACCACATGGTTTGTGAGAGCTACTACCAGAGCCCTTAGTTATGGAACTTCCCTGGGGCTGGGCCAGTGGGGTTAACAGTGGTTGATAGCAGGCCATGTGTCCTGTCATGCATAATTACCTTGTGCAGAGTGGCATTCAGGCTAATTCAGTTTTGTCTTAAGGATTCAGTTCCTGCATGCTGCACACACATTCAGTAACAGCAGTTTTGACTTGGGGATCTTGAGCCAATCTGGCTACCAGCAGCAGAGGAACTTCTTCCCCTGCTTGCTCAAATAGGCACTTGAGGGTCTTGCTGGCACTGGGCTGGTCGAACTTGGGACAGACCCCACACAGTGTGGTGACATGATGGTGAGGAGGGAGTCGGGGAGGGGAGCTAACACTAGACCTGCCTCAGGGAAAGGAGCTGCAATACCCAGTACTCTTTCTCTCTTCTTCCTTAGAATGGTTTCAGTTCTGTACAACCCACGCCGTTACAAACCACACAGGCTGTCGAAGGTAAGAGTCTCTCAGTGCCGTGGGTGTCCTGAGCCTTTTGTACTGCTCATATTCTTTGCTTCGAAAAGAAAGCTTTATCTGTACTAACAGCAAGTCTTTTGCCTGCTGGACTAATTGCTGCCACTTGGATTATTTCTTTGCCTTGAGATGTGCAGCTTTCAGCTGATGGATCCCTGAGATCCATGATGAGTCACTCCCTGGTGATAATAATTTTCTCTTTGTGAAAGGGACCTCATCTAAAGGTCTTCAAGCTCTTTGCAGAGCTGATGGCAGTGCTGGGGTAAAGCGAGAAGTACAACACAGTTTGTGCTGTCACAAGTGTGTACCTAGCTGGCAGCAGTGAGGGAAACCCCGCATCTCCCTGCTTTGCTGATCCTCACCACTCCATTGCCTTCCAGGAGCTGTTGCTAATGCAAAGCTTTTGTTGGCAGGTGCTACAGGCCCCACAGTGAAATCAGATTCCCCCTCTGCTCCCAGCATCACGCCTCTCAATGATGGGGTATCTGCATCCTCGTTGCTGACGACAGCCAGCCAACACTCAACAGCTCTGAGCAGCCTGAGTCACAGTGAGGAGCTCCCCAGTACGACCAGTGCCCAGCTCAGCAGGTGAGCAAGCATGGCGGTTGGCTTTCTGAAGGAGCAGAACTAGAAGCAGGGATCTAAAGCAGACAACAAAGTCTGTCTCATGAAATAGGGAAGACCAACATAAATCATCCCATCTAAGTAGGTGGGGAATGGGATCTGGGCTGGTGCTGCCAATAGTGAGTCTCATCCTTTGGCTTGACAACCTTTTATTCCTCCTTCTGCAGTACATTACCCACCCAGCAGAACAGTCTGTCCTCATCCACCTCCTCTGGGCGAACGTCAACTTCAACTCTTCTGGTGAGTCTGGGTGTGCTCTAGTGCTGTGTACCCCCACTGGCGCAGGGTCTGCAGTTGTGACAAGAGCTATCAGGCTGCTGGTTGTTCTGCTGGAGTTCGGATGTTTTATGGAGAGGACAGGGGGTTATGTCAGAACACTGTCTGGGCACCTCTGTCTCGAGGCTTTTGACACCTTGCCTGTTTCAGGTGTAACATCAGCTGCTTCTGAGGCTGTAGCAGCTCTTGAATGTGCTGCAGATTTACAACCAGGTGTCAGAGTAAACTGGCAGCTGCTGAATTGCCACTGGTCAAATGTGTGTTCTGCTGGAGCTCCTTCAGTGCAGAGTCCCTGGGCATTGGCTTCTGCAGCAGTGTCAGCCTCTTGCTGCAGATGCGGTGCTCAACCCTGCTTCTTCAGCAGACAGACATGTTGGGACACAGCCACATGCGAGGCTCAGAAAAATTAGGGGTTGGCTGCTGTCAGGACTTGGGACTTAAGGCAGATGCAAAGCAGGTTTCTTTGTAGCCTGCAGCAGCCAAGTTCATTGCAGGCTCTCACAATGGCTAGGTGCAGTGTCCTGCAGTGTTTCTGCACTCTGTTCCAGCTGCCTGGCCCCCTGACTCTTCTCCCTTCCTTCCCTAGCACACAAGTGTGGAGAGTGAAGCAAGCCTCCATTCTTCTGCTAGCACTTTCTCCACCTCCTCCAGCACAGTGTCAGCCGCCCCACCAGCCGTAAGCGTTTCCTCCAGCCTCAGCAGTGTCAGCAGCCTGGGCCTCAGCCTCAGTAGTAACTCCACGGTGACAGCCTCAACTCGCAGCTCAGTCGCAACAACATCAGGTATTTTCCTGGGTACTGCTGA
The DNA here is from genome assembly GCF_033815535.1 of Pezoporus flaviventris. Lineage (NCBI taxonomy): Eukaryota > Metazoa > Chordata > Aves > Psittaciformes > Psittacidae > Pezoporus > Pezoporus flaviventris. Next base: position 604,176 of record NW_026892660.1, on the reverse strand, counting down.
ACAGGATAAGGGGACAGGGACAATGAGAGGCAGCTTCTGCTGTTTGCTTCACTGGGGAACTTCCTGTTCCTTTTTCCAGGAAAAGCCCCTCCCAATCTCCCTCCTGGAGTCCCACCGTTGTTGCCTAATCCTTACATCATGGCTCCAGGGCTGCTACATGCCTATCCGGTGAGTGGGACAACCAGCTCTTTGCAGTCATGTCATGCCACTAGATCCCTCCTAGCTCTGTCTTCAGCTAGCAGGAAGGGATGTAGGATAGTCGGGAAACAAAAACAGCAGCACAGAAGGACTGCCTTGGATGGGAAGAGTCAACCTGCTGTGTTCCATAAAACCTGCTGTTTTCCTGCATGTTCTCCATAGTAACAGAGGAAATCCATGTACCTATGGGGGTAAACATCTGTAATTCTGGTCACCCCAGAGCAGATTCTGTGTCTGCCTCTACAGCCTTTCCATCCTTTGGGGAGCAACAGACCTTGGTCAGAGCACAGCTCAGGAAGGTGTGGAGCTGTATTAGCAGCATGGCATACAAAGGCCACACAGTCAGAGCAAGGGTGGTGACTGCCACAAAATCACAACCCTTTTCTGAAGATAAGGACAGATTTTGGTGTTGGAATAATCTCTAGAAGAACACTGTCAGTGCCTTTGTGGTCTGGAGCACTGTGCTGGGTGTTGGTGCTCACTCCTCATTTGAGCAGCACATAAAAGGGTTCTTGGTAGTGTCAGTCTGGTGGTGGTGAATGATGGCTGCCTGCACCTTGGTAATTGTGTAGCCTCTGCTCATCTGCTTCTGGCTTTTTCTCACATTTATCTAAATGCTTAATCTAAAATGAGGTAAGTGGCTTTATCTAGTCTGTGTCCCTAGTGTCATCTCCTGCTCTTTTTCTAGCCACAGGTCTATGGGTATGATGACTTGCAAATGCTCCAGACAAGATTCCCGTTGGTGAGTACAGGAACTTGCTGCTTCCACTGGTGCTGCTGCTTTGGGTGTGGAGACAGGTTAGGCTGTGAGATAGTCCTGAGGAGCTGACAAAGGAGTGCTGAATGGATGCTCCTGTGCAGTAGTGAGTTACTCAGCTGCTGAGTAACATCTGGGGAGTTAGGAGCACTGGTTGGTCACACTGCTGGTGGGACTAGGGAATGCAGAGCTAGAGCACTGTTCTGCTTGCCAGTGGTGCAATGAGCTGTTGTAGAGACTTGCCTCTGAGCCTTGAAAGAGGAAGTGACCAAATAATGAGAATGGGTTTATCAAGCAATGCCACATGTGTCCCTCGTGCTGTGGAGGGGAAAGTCCAGGCACTTTCAGGACTTGCATACCAGTAGACCTTATCTGGTTATTCTGATAGCCAGATGAGGGGGATGGTGCATGCTAGAAAGAAGCTGGGGTTGCTGTAAGCTGTGATCAGCTTCCATGTGGCTGATTGAACTGCAATACTCCAACATGTTTAGTGGCTGCAGTCCAGAAATTCCTCTTTTCCAAAAGATCCTGCATTGCATCTTGGGAGTGAGCTCATCAAACTTCTTTGGTTTTTATCCTTCAGGATTACTACAGCATCCCATTCCCTACACCCACCACCCCACTGACTGGAAGAGATGGCAGCCTGAGCAGCAATCCATACTCTGGTAAGAAAAAAGCCTGTTCTGCTTGCATATCCCATTAGGTGTTTGTGCTGCTGGTTCCTGGTTTCCTATGCCAGTGCCTTCACCAGCTTCCTGCACTGCCTTTGGTCTGGAGCATGTTTCTCAGCACTTAAATTCTTGGTTCTCTCACCAGACTTGGTAGGTGCATTTCCTCACACTGCAGAGTCCCAGTGGGCAGAGCTTGTGCTGAGCTTTCAGGTGCTTTAGGAATTGTTGCACTCCATGAATGGATCTTTTCCCAACACCACTTCTCCCTCCCCTGCTTCAGCAGGAGCTTGGTTGTGCAGAAGTGCTTGTGCTCAACATACTGAGGCTGAAATGCCCAGCTCGGGATGCAGCACTGCTGCATGTGTAACTTACCATGTTTGTGCCTATACTGGATTCACTTGGGAGCTGGAAATTCACTGTGTTGCTGTGTGAGAGTGTTTGCATGGAGGAGCCAAGCAGGGGCTCCTAAAGAGCAGCCAAGAGAGTTTCCCAGAGCCCTGCACCCAAGCCCTCAGGCAATGCCCAGCCTGGGAAGGGAGATACCGGAGTACTGTGTGAGCTGCTGGGCCCTGTTTGATTCACTGCCATCAGTGAGAGAGGAGGTGTGAGCCCTGATGTAAATAGGGGCCATTCACACATCCTCAACTGGGAGATTCTACTCTCCTCTTCATTGAAGAGCTGTTTGCAGGTAGGACAGAACCCCTAGGCTGCTGCCCTGGCCTGAGGCCTGGCTCTGGAGGGAGCTGAGTTGTGTTCAAGGCTGCTGCTGGCTCAGGGAGAGCTCTAGCATCTGGACTCTGTTGTGGTTTATCCAATACCAGATCACAGGCTCACATCAGGCAGTGCAGCACTGTAGCTGCTTTGGGCTTCCCTTCCCCTCTGAATTCCTCCTCTCAGGGATGAGGACAGCAGTTACCAGCTCATCAGTGTGCAAGAGTCTGAGGGCTACTAGGGCTGAAGTCCTTAGTAGCTGTAGGATGGGGATTTCTTCAAGTCACTGTTGATCAGAAAGGTGGGCCCCGTTTGGGCTGAGCTGCAGTGGGCCAGGAGTTTCCTTCAGTCTCTTCTCATCTTCTGTATTCCAGGTGACTTAACCAAATTCGGCCGAGGTGATGCCTCTTCCCCTGCTCCTGCAACGACTCTGGCCCAGCCCCAGCAGAGCCAGACCCAGACCCACCACACCACACAGCAGACGTTCCTGAACCCGGCGCTGCCTCCTGGCTACAGTTACACCAGTCTGCCCTACTACACAGGGGTACCAGGGCTCCCCAGCACCTTCCAGTACGGGCCCGCCGTGTTCCCTGTGAGTTCCGCAGGGGCAGGCAGTGGGATTTGGGCAGGAGGGGCAGTACAGAGAGGCCCCTCCTTACTCTGCTGTTCTCCTTCCTGTAGGTTGCTCCTACCTCTTCCAAGCAGCATGGTGTGAATGTCAGCGTCAATGCATCAGCAACCCCTTTTCAGCAGCCCAGTGGCTATGGCTCTCACGGATACAGCACTGGTAAGAGACCCAGCATCTACCTCAGCAGCAGGCACTGACACTGCAGTTCCCAGTCTCTGGTCATCTAAGGGGACTGCTGTCTTGCACTCTGTGCCTTCCACTGTGCCCAGCAGTTGAATGGGTTGGGCCTTGTACTTATATCAGGGGCTTTTCTTCTTTTTACTGCCTGTGATCAATAGAACAATAATTGTCAAAGATTGGAGCCTGGGAACTGGATTGACTCCTGTGTTGGGCAGATCCATGGTTCCTAGAGAAGTATCCTTGATTCAGAGATTTGAGGAGGTCATGAACCTGCTGCTTTTCTCAGTACTAGTGTCACTGGTTAATGTCTGCCTGGATTTGGGTCCCTCTTCCAGCCTTTAAATCCTTTCACTACATTAGAGCACTTCAAGACAGTTTTCCCTTTGCGAAGCTATTTCAGCTCTGTCCCAACTCACTGATGCTGAGGCTTTCAAACCTCTTTCATTTCAGCACCTTTTCTGGGCCTTAAATGACTGCTGAGGCTTTCCTGTGTTCCACCACCTTTGAAAACACAGGCTGTGTGCCACTGTTGCCAGTTGCTGCACCAACTGTCCCAGCCCACAGCTGAGTCCCCTTTACATGCAGTTGCCTGTTTGACACCTAAGGAGCTCTCTTGCTGCTCTGCTGTATGCTCGGAGCTTGTTTTCTCGTGTCTGCTGCATCCCCTACAGCTTTTCTCAGAGTTTCTGTTTTCTGGGCTCTTCAAGAACATGCATTTCTCTGGGTGGCAGCAAGAGGCATTCAGAAACTGCTCATGTCCAGAGTAAAAAAACTTCCACTGATACAGGCCCTTTGCAGCTTGGCCTCACCAAAACCCTGCTGCCCAGGATGTGTCTGTCTCTAGCTGTTCCCTGACTGCAAGCCACAAGAGCTCTTCACCACCTCTTGCTGGTGTTAGCATCACTCACTTGTCTTTCCTTCTCCCCAGGTGTATCTGTGACATCCAGTAACACAGGAGTGCCGGACATCTCGGGCTCTGTCTACTCCAAAACTCAGGTTAGTGTCTGCAGTGTGCTCAAGGAAGCCTCCCT